>NC_042992.1:21090156-21092656 GCF_901001165.1 Salmo trutta
CACATAACCCATCTCCAGCGTCCATATCACTCTCTGCCACATGGCCTCAAACTGCACCATTTTCTTTCTCTCCATCGCCCATGCACTTTCAACATTTAGATAATAAAGCATTTGACCTTTCCATTGTGGAGGGTGGAGGATTGGTTGATTTACAGTTTTTAAGTATGTTTTTCCTGCTGATTGATGAGAAGAGTATCATCCAGCCCATTGGGTATCTCACTGCACCCTCATATGCCATGTCTTGAAATATGCAGACAGACAGATTAAAAGTACATTTATTCTATAGGTTTTTGATAACTCTTGTAGGATTTTGTTAGCCCAATCAGAATCCTATTATAACTTTGTCCTTAGTTCCAGCATAATACCACAACATTAACTACCACATTTTCGTTGATTGGAAACAACAGTTCTATATTAATTTCTGTTTAATTCACCTGTGAGAAAGCATGTCCCTTTAAGAGTGATTGAGGACGTCACAACTAGCATGAGCTTGCAGTGTTAATTAGACCTTCTTAAGGCTTGGCGTCCACTAGCGGGACACCTGTCGACAACTTCCGGTGAAATTGGAGGGCCGCAATTCAAATAAATAATCATAAAAATTATGGATATTAAACATTTAGGTACATACCAGTATCTTATATCGGTTAAAAGCTTAAATTCTTGTTAATCTAACTGCATTGTCCGATTTACAATAGGCTTTACAGCGAAGCATGCCATGCGATTGTTTGAAGACGGCGCCCCACATCAAAATATTTTTCAACCAGCTCAAGTTTCATAAATTCACAAATAGCGATTAAATATTCACTTACTTTTTTAAAATCTTCCTCAGATTTGCAATCCGAAGGGTCCCAGTTACAACATGTATGGTTGTTTTGTTAGAGAAAATCCTTTTTTATATCCCAAAAAGTCAGTTTAGTTGGCGCCATCGATTTGAGTAATCCACTTGTTCAACATACAGAGAAAGGAATCTAAAAAGCTACCGCTAAACTTTGTTAAAACAAGTCAAAATACATTTCTATTTAATCCTCAGGTACCCTAAAATGTAATTAAACTATAATATTTAATACGGAAAGAAGTATGTTCAATAGGAAAGCAAAATTAGCAGGTGCGCGTCCTCTTCGTTGCAAGCACACAGACTGATTTCCAACTCTGACTCCCAGTACTAAAACTCCAAATTCTTCCTCGTTTGGAAAGAAACAAGCCTGAAACCTTGAACAAAGACTGTTGACATCTAGTGGAAGCCATATAAATTGCAATCTGGGAACTGGACTTAGATATGACCCTATACGTTCCATTGGAAGAGCATGGGCTCTCAACAAAAAATAAATTCTGGTTGGTTTTTCATTGGATTTTCTATCATATCTATTGTGTTATAGTCTCATACATTATTTTAACATTTCTACAAACTTCAAAGTGTTTTCTACCCAATGGTACCAATTATATGCATATCCTGGCTTCTGGGCCTGAGTAACAGGCAGTTTACTTTGGGCACGTCAGTCAGGCGGAATTTCAGAAAAAAGACCCTAGCCCTAGCTTAACTCCCAAGTTGAGCTCACCACCGGTGGCTGTGCAGAGAATCTCTGGTTTTCTAACATTATTATTAACTGTTTTATACTTCACTGTGCATGAATGGAAGAACTGTGAGTACAGTAATTTCCCTTATGTTTCCTGACAAAGTTGTCAATGTTTAACACATATTTTCATCATTGTACAACATTTTATGCACTCATTTTAATGCAAGCTAAGAAACTACTGTTAGCCACATTTTGCCAATCGCTGACTAGCTACACTATATATACAAAAGTATTTGGACACCCCTTCAAATTAGTGGATTCGGGAGTCCCAAGTAATATGATGCAACCTTTCCAACAAGTAATTTTGTAACATTTCGGCCCTGCTAGAGCTGCCCCGGTCAACTGTAAGTGTTGTTATTGTGAAGTGGAAACGTCTAGGAGCAACAACGGCTCAGCCGTGAAGTGGTGGGCCACACAGGCTCAAAGAACGGGGCCGCCGTTCATCTGTCCTCGGTTGCAACAATCACTACCGAGTTCCAAACTGCCTCTGGAAGCAACGTCAGCACAAGAACTGTTTGTTGAGAGCTTCATGAAAAGGGTTTCCATGGCCGAGCAGCCGCACACAAGCCTAAGATCATCATGCACAATGCCAAGCGTCAGCTGCAGTAGTGTAAAGCTCGCCACCATTGGACTCTGGAGCAGTGGAAACCCATTCTCTGGAGTGATGAATCACACTTCACCATATGGCAGTCCGACGGACTAATCTGTGTTTGGCAGATGCCAGTAGAACGATACTTGCCCCAATGCATAGTGCTAACTGTAAAGTTTAGTCTGGGGCTGTTTTTCATGGTTCGGGCTAGGCCCCTTAGTTCCACTGAAGGGAAATCTTAATGCTACAGCATACAGTGACATTATAGACGATTCTGTGCTTCCAACTTCGTGGCAACAGTTTGAGGAATGTCCTTTCCTGTTTCAGCATGACAATG
>NC_042992.1:21397656-21480156 GCF_901001165.1 Salmo trutta
GGATGGACAAACACACATTTTATAGGCCTCCGTTTCCCCTTTGACTTCTCTGCAAGGCTACTCATCACTGCGACTCACTTGCATACACCAGTCACACACACCCTAAACCCCTCTCATTTCAGCATACCACCGCTATCGATCACCCGAGCAATAGAGAGGGAGAAAGGAAAGAGAGTGCGCAAGACAGCATTTCACAGCCCACCAGCGACCCAGAGAGAGCGAGAGAAATGGTCCATGAGGACTCGTCCTACTTTACCTCTCTCTTGTCCTGGTGTCACTTTAAAATAGGAGCAGTAACAGAGATAGTGCTGTCTCCATGCAACCAACCTTCATTAGCAGTCTGACAAATACAATGCTTGGTGAAGCAAGAGAAAGGTCAAACTTAGTTTATGGAACAGTACACTAGCTGTTATCAGATAGGTTTTTAAATTAGTGGGTTGAAATGAATTTAATCCAGCATAAATAGAAATCAGAATACAGAGGGTCACAGGATTAAGAGATGACGCCTGAGTTCAGACAGTGCAGTGGCCAGCACACACTGTGTGTGTGTGTGTGTGTGTGTGTGTGTGTGTGTGTGTGTGTGTGTGTGTGTGCGCGTTGAGAGGTTAGGGGTAAACCGATCTGACACATCATGTGTTAGCACAGGGGAGTTCACTCCACAGTCACTGCTCCTCTTCACTCACACACACTTCTGTTATGCTCTTATTCTGCCTGGTAAGGTTGTGTTGACCTATATTCAGCCCCCTAGTCTTCAGGTAGCCTACACAGACAGAAGAGAGAAATAGAGAGTAGGAGAGAGGGTAAAGAGATACGACTGGCGAAGAGAGAGAGAGAGGGTAAAGAGATACGACTGGCGAAGAGAGAGAGAGAGAGAGAGGGTAAAGAGATACGACTGGCGAAGAGAGAGAGAGAGAGGGTAAAGAGATACGACTGGCGAAGAGAGAGAGAGAGGGTAAAGAGATACGACTGGCGAAGAGAGAGAGAGAGAGGGTAAAGAGATACGACTGGCGAAGAGAGAGAGAGAGAGGGTAAAGAGATACGACTGGCGAAGAGAGAGAGAGAGAGGGTAAAGAGATACGACTGGCGAAGAGAGAGAGAGAGGGTAAAGAGATACGACTGGCGAAGAGAGAGAGAGAGGGTAAAGAGATACGACTGGCGAAGAGAGAGAGAGAGGGTAAAGAGATACGACTGGCGAAGAGAGAGAGAGAGAGGGTAAAGAGATACGACTGGCGAAGAGAGAGAGAGAGAGAGGGTAAAGAGATACGACTGGCGAAGAGAGAGAGAGAGGGTAAAGAGATACGACTGGCGAAGAGAGAGAGAGAGAGGGTAAAGAGATACGACTGGCGAAGAGAGAGAGAGAGAGGGTAAAGAGATACGACTGGCGAAGAGAGAGAGAGAGGGGTAAAGAGATACGACTGGCGAAGAGAGAGAGAGAGAGGGTAAAGAGATACGACTGGCGAAGAAGAGAGAGAGAGGGTAAAGAGATACGACTGGCGAAGAGAGAGAGAGAGAGAGGGTAAAGAGATACGACTGGCGAAGAGAGAGAGAGAGAGGGTAAAGAGATACGACTGGCGAAGAGAGAGAGAGAGAGGTAAGAGATACGACTGGCGAAGAGAGAGAGAGAGAGGGTAAAGAGATACGACTGCGAAGAGAGAGAGAGAGAGAGGGTAAGAGATACGACTGGCGAAGAGAGAGAGAGAGGGTAAAGAGATACGGGAGAAGAGAGAGAGAGAGGGTAAAGAGATACGACTGGCGAAGAGAGAGAGAGAGGGTAAAGAGATACGACTGGCGAAGAGAGAGAGAGAGAGGTAAGAGATACGACTGAGAAGAGAGAGAGAGAGAGGGTAAAGATATACGACTGGCGAAGAGAGAAGAGAGAGAGAGGGTAAGAGATACGACTGGCGGAGAGAGAGAGGGTAAAGAGATACGACTGGCGAAGAGAGAGAGAGAGAGAGGGTAAAGAGATACGACTGGAGAAGAGAGAGAGAGAGAGGGTAAAGAGATACGACTGGAGAAGAGAGAGAGAGAGAGAGAGGGTAAAGAGATACGACTGGAGAAGAGAGAGAGAGAGAGAGGGTAAAGAGATACGACTGGAGAAGAGAGAGAGGGTAAAGAGATACGACTGGAGAAGAGAGAGAGAGAGAGGGTAAAGAGATACGACTGGCGAAGAGAGAGAGAGAGAGAGGGTAAAGAGATACGACTGGCGAGAGAGAGAGAGAGAGAGAGGGTAAAGAGATACGACTGGCGAAGAGAGAGAGAGAGAGAGGGTAAAGAGAATAAGAGATACGACTGGCGAAGAGAGGAGAGGGTAAAGAGATTACCGACTGGCGAAGAGAGAGAGGAGAGAGGGTAAAGAGATACGACTGGAGAAGAGAAGCGAGAGAGGAGAGGGTAAAGAGATACGGACTGGAGGAGAGAGAGAGAAGAGAGAGAGGGTAAAGAGATACGACTGGCGAAGAGAGAGAGAGGAGAGGGTGTAAAAGAGAGACGACTGGAGAAGAAGAGAGAGAGAGGGTAAAGAGATTACGACCTGGGCGGAAGGAGAGAGGAGATGGGTAAAGATACGACTGGAGAAGAGAGAGAGAGAGGGTAAAGAGATACGACTGGAGAAGAGAGAGAGAGGGTAAAGAGATACGACTGGCGAAGAGAGAGAGAGAGAGGGTAAAGAGATACGACTGGAGAAGAGAGAGAGAGAGGGTAAAGAGATACGACTGGCGAAGAGAGAGAGAGGGTAAAGAGATACGACTGGAGAAGAGAGAGAGAGAGAGAGGGTAAAGAGATACGACTGGAGAAGAGAGCGAGAGAGAGAGGGTAAAGAGATACGACTGGCGAAGAGAGAGAGAGGGTAAAGAGATACGACTGGAGAAGAGAGAGAGAGAGAGGGTAAAGAGATACGACTGGCGAAGAGAGAGAGAGAGAGGGTAGAGATACGACTGGAGAGAGAGAGAGGGGAAAGAGATATGACTGGAGAAGAGAGAGAGAGAGAGGGTAAAGAGATACGACTGGAGAAGAGAGAGAGAGAGGGTAAAGAGATACGACTGGAGAGAGAGAGAGGGGAAAGAGATACGACTGGAGAGAGAGAGAGAGAGGTAAAGAGATACGACTGGAGGAGAGAGAGAGAGGTAAAGAGATACGACTGGCGAAGAGAGAGAGAGAGAGTAAGAGATACGACTGGCGAAGAGAGAGAGAGGTAAAGATATACGACTGGCGAAGAGAGAGAGAGAGAGGTAAAAGATACGACTGGCGAAGAGAGAGAGGAGAGTAAGAGATACGACTGGAGAAGAGAAGAGAGAGAGAGGGTAAAGAGATACGACTGGCGAAGAGAGAGAGAGGGTAAAGAGATACGACTGGCGAAGAGAGAGAGAGAGGGTAAAGAGATACGACAGAGAGATACGACTGTAGAAGAGAGAGAGAGAGTAAAGAGATACGACTGGCGAAGAGAGAGAGAGAGGGTAAAGAGATACGACTGGTGAAGAGAGAGAGAGAGAGGGTAAAGAGATACGACTGGCGAAGAGAGAGAGAGAGAGAGGGTAAAGAGATACGACTGGAGAAGAGAGAGAGGGTAAAGAGATACGACTGGAGAAGAGAGAGAGAGAGAGAGAGAGAGAGGGTAAAGAGATACGACTGGAGGAGAGAGAGAGAGAGAGAGAGAGAGAGGGTAAAGAGATACGACTGGAGAAGAGTAGAGGGTAAAAGATACGACTGGGAAGAGAGAGAGAGAGAGAGAGGGTCGAGATACGACTGGAGAAGAGAGAGAGAGAGAGAGAGAGAGAGGTAAAGAGATACGACTGGCGAAGAGAGAAGAGAAGGGTAAAGAGATACGACTGGCAGAAGAGAGAGAGAGGGTAAAGAGATACGACTGGAGAAGAGAGAGAGAGAGAGAGAGAGAAGAGAGAGAGGGTAAAGAGATACGACTGGAGAGAGAGAGAGAGAGGGTAAAGAGATACGACTGGCGAAGAGAGAGAGAGAGGGTAAAGAGATACGACTGGCGAAGAGAGAGAGAGAGAGGGTAAAAAGATACGACTGGCGAAGAGAAGAGAGAGGGTAAAGAGATACGACGGAGAAGAGAGAGAGAGAGGGTAAAGAGATACGACTGGAGAAGAGAGAGAGAGAGAGGGTAAAGAGCTACGATGGCGAAGAGGAGAGAGAGAGAGGGTAAAGAGATACGATGGAGAAGAGAGAGAGAGAGAGGGTTAAAGAGATACGCCTGGCGAAGAGAGAGAGAGAGAGAGGGTAAAGAGATACGACTGGCGAAGAGAGAGAGAGGGTAAAGAGATACGACTGGCGAAGATGAGAGAGAGAGAGGGTAAAGAGATACGACTGGAGAAGAGAGAGAGAGAGGGGTAAAGGAAGAGAGAGAGAGAGGGTAAAGAGTACAGAAGACTGGCGACGGGAGAGAGAGAGAGGGTAAAGAGATACGACTGGAGAAGAGAGAGAGAGAGGGTAAAGAGTACGACTGGCGAAGAGAGAGAGAGAGAGGGTAAAGAGATACGGACTGGCGAGAGCGAGAGAGAGAGGGTAAAGAGATACGACTGGCGAAAGAGAGAAGAGAGAGAGGTAAAGAGATACGACTGGCGAAGAGAGAGAGAGAGAGGGTAAAGAGATACGACTGGCGAAGAGAGAGAGAGAGGGTAAAGAGATACGACTGGCGAAGAGAGAGAGAGAGGGGGTAAAGAGATACGACTGGATAAGAGAGAGCACTAGTGTGTGTACTGTGTACCCATGTTGTGCTTTCATGTCCTGACTAACAGCATTAGAGTGATATACGTGTGTGTGTGTGTGTGTGTGTGTGTGTGTGTGTGTGTGTGTGTGTTAGCTCTAGCAGTGTTAAGTGCATTTAAGTGAGAGTTCATTAGATTAGACACTGACCCGTCCTCTAATCCAACCATTCCCTGGGATTACAGCCTTTAGTTGCCCCACGGTTGTATTTAACACACACACACACACACACACACACACACACACACACGTAAATCAAACGAATGCTCGCTTCCATGCACAAACAGACACAGAAGAGGGATGTATGATATTGGTTGTCAGCTCTACCCTCTGAGGCAGAGAGAGAGAGAACGTCAAAGTAATAAAGAGATATTTCCTGTTTTTATCACAGCGCTGATATCAGAGGACACACACATACACTTCCACAGAACAAGGACTGTGTGCGTGTGTGGCGCTAGTCTTCTCCCATGGTATCGCTGATGTCTGTCCCATTCCTGCACTGCACGTTACCGCGTGACCCTCTGCAGCTATACGGACCATAGAAATAGAATGAATATAACGGGCGTCCCAATTCAAGTCAATGATGGCATAATGGGTGGACTGGCAGGTTTATCCACAGGGAGTGTACCCACAGCAGCAAAGCAGGAAGTAAAAGCAGGAAGTGTACCCATAAATCGGTGCTGTGAGTTATTTGAATCAACTTAACTGACATTAAACAATACATTCCATCAGCCACATCAGGTAACATAATATGAATGAAGATGCTACTTTACCATGGAAATGATAGCATCACAATACCAGGCAGCCATTGTGAGTGTACCCATAAGTTCACAATACAAATTGCCAGGATTAGAGGTTCCAAGCCTGTTCTATTCATTCTATTTCTATGTTACGGACCTCGCTTACAGACAACACCCACAACTGCGTCACCACCCAGGACCCAGATAAAAACACAGGTCAGCTGATAAGGTGTGAAAGTGTACAGTCCTGTCTGTATACTGGGAGTGTACAGTCCTGTCTGTATACTGGGAGTGTACAGTCCTGTCTGTATACTGGGAGTGTACAGTCCTGTCTGTATACTGGGAGTGTACAGTCCTGTCTGTATACTGGGAGTGTACAGTCCTGTCTGTATACTGGGAGTGTACAGTCCTGTCTGTACACTGGGAGTGTACAGTCCTGTCTGTATACTGGGAGTGTACAGTCCTGTCTGTATACTGGGAGTGTACAGTCCTGTATGTATACTGGGAGTGTACAGTCCTGTCTGTATACTGGGAGTGTACAGTCCTGTCTGTATACTGGGAGTGTACAGTCCTGTCTGTATACTGGGAGTGTACAGTCCTGTCTGTATACTGGGAGTGTACAGTCCTGTCTGTATACTGGGAGTGTACAGTCTGTCTGTATACTGGGAGTGTACAGTCCTGTATGTATACTGGGAGTGTACAGTCCTGTCTGTATACTGGGAGTGTACAGTCCTGTCTGTATACTGGGAGTGTACAGTCCTGTCTGTATACTGGGAGTGTACAGTCCTGTCTGTATACTGGGAGTGTACAGTCCTGTATGTATACTGGGAGTGTACAGTCCTGTCTGTATACTGGGAGTGTACAGTCTTGTCTGTATACTGGGAGTGTACAGTCCTGTCTGTATACTGGGAGTGTACAGTCCTGTCTGTATACTGGGAGTGTACAGTCCTGTATGTATACTGGGAGTGTACAGTCCTGTCTGTATACTGGGAGTGTACAGTCCTGTCTGTATACTGGGAGTGTACAGTCCTGTCTGTATACTGGGAGTGTACAGTCCTGTCTGTATACTGGGAGTGTACAGTCCTGTATGTATACTGGGAGTGTACAGTCCTGTATGTATACTGGGAGTGTACAGTCCTGTCTGTATACTGGGAGTGTACAGTCCTGTCTGTATACTGGGAGTGTACAGTCCTGTCTGTATACTGGGAGTGTACAGTCCTGTCTGTATACTGGGAGTGTACAGTCCTGTCTGTATACTGGGAGTGTACAGTCCTGTCTGTATACTGGGAGTGTACAGTCCTGTCTGTATACTGGGAGTGTACAGTCCTGTATGTATACTGGGAGTATACAGTCCTGTCTGTATACTGGGAGTGTACAGTCCTGTCTGTATACTGGGAGTGTACAGTCCTGTATGTATACTGGGAGTGTACAGTCCTGTATGTATACTGGGAGTGTATAGTCCTGATTAAACAGAGACAATATGATGTACAGAAGCAGGTCTGGATCCTCTCAGGATATTAACATGCAGGTGTCATTGTATTTCAAGTCCTCTGTTCATCAATCTATCAATCAAGCAACCAATACATTCCATTAGATTTTTGTGTAGCATCATTCATATTGTACCACCAACTGAATGTTGCTCTGCCTGGAGTATCCCTGAAGTACCCCCTCATGTGCATTGTACCAGTAGGCCTATGGTCTCATTGGTCTTCTCAAGTACCCCCTGTGGATAGGCCAAGTACCCCGAGGGGTCCTAGTACCCCTTGTCGGGAACCACTGTGCTAAACTAGCATCGCACACACACACACACACACACACACACACCTTCTTTCTCTCACCCCTCCATGTGTTCAAAAGGAGGTCGTCCCACTTTCACTCTCTTTCGCTCTCTCTTTCTCGTTCACTAACTTCTCTGGCGTGATTGTTAATTGGTGTGGGCTTGGGGAGAATGTGAGCTCTGGCTCAGTCTCTCACGCTGGAAAGAGCGAGATGGGAGAGAGACAGAAAGCGAGAGAAAGGGGAAAGAAAGACAGAGAGAAAAGAGAGAGAGAGAGAGAGAGAAAGGATAGTTAGTTAAGTTATAATCATGTCATGACCATATTACAGTCGTGTTATGGGCTAAATGCGGTAATTGGTGAATTATACAACTGTTGTTAATCGTATTATAGTCGCCCTGCCATGTTATAATCATGTTATAGGCATAGCTATGGATAGGCCTAGTTATGTAGTTATGAGACATCTAATAGTCCTGGTGCAGCTTTGCTCATATAGCTCAGTGTTTAAAGGTAAGTGGGTGTGCTGAGCTCATTTATTCACAGATCAACAATAACTATTTTCCTTCACACATTCTTCTACAACGATCACGAACAAAAGTCTGGAACGGTTGAGTTTTTTTTTTTTTTTTTTTTACACAGAAGTCTGGATCCTCACAACGTCTGTAACAAGGAAAAGGATGAGAGGGGCGAGAAAAGAGACAGAATGAGAGAGTGAAAGTAAGGGAGGGGGGGATTCAGACAGAAATGAGCGACAGAACAAGAGTAAGACAACAAGAGAGACAGAATGAGAGAACGAGACAAACCGAGAAGGAGAAAATATGGCTAGGCAGGTAGGTGCTAAATCTGTACGTGTTCTAACATGGCTAGGTGTTATACAGGGCAAAGTGAGAGGGAAAACAATGGAGTAGAAACCCTCAAACTAACAACTATAGTCTAGCCTATAGTATACAGCAACGTTGATCGTGGAGGGAGAAAGCTTGAGTCTATGCCTATTATTATTATTATTAGCTCAGATAGTACACAATTCCTTGTTTCACGTCGCTAGAGATATTGGTCCAGTAGTGTTGATGCTAGTATCACTGCTTATTACTGAAGAGAGATCGTTCAAAATTGGACGTGGATCCCATTGACATTAAAACCAGTAGATAGTGATAGCACAGATATCATCCACGTATTCTTATGGAAAACTTCAGATGGTACATGAAGCAGGAAGTATTTGAAGCGTTTCATATTGCTGGATGCTGCTGAATGGCACCTGTGGATCATGGTGAAAGTGGCCATAACTAGCAAAGGATCATGTTCGATGTCCTCGTTTTAATCCTGCCTGAGAGACACGTGCAAAGAGCGTGCATGAGGGTGCGAGCCTCCTCGTAGCCTGCCAGCCCGTGATTGGTCTGTGTCAGCACGTGGTCCTGTGTGACGACAAATGTAGTTGTAAGAATGGATCACTATTTCATTCTATATCTCGATTTGTAGCGAATTTTAAAATAATTCACCATGGGGATCGAACAGGATCCTAAGAAACTATTTTTAGAGTCCAAAATGGACTTCACCATTTTTCGGGGAGACCGTTTCTGGCGATCGCAATTTACATAGGCTTTCTAGGGCAGACCAGAGCTTTTGGCACGGCTAGGTTGCGACGCAGTAGCCGACCAGCAGGGCTTGTGACTTCACGCTCCAGACCGGACACTGGGGGGCTGGTCTATCTATCCATGTCCTTAGGACGTTGGGAAATGCCTTCAAACTGGCCACTGGGCGGGCAATAGTGAGTTCCATTAC
Source organism: Salmo trutta (assembly GCF_901001165.1). Taxonomy (NCBI): domain Eukaryota; kingdom Metazoa; phylum Chordata; class Actinopteri; order Salmoniformes; family Salmonidae; genus Salmo; species Salmo trutta. The sequence continues at coordinate 21,406,670 of NC_042992.1, forward strand.
CATCAGGTAGCCTTGGGTTTTGCAATGGCGTAGACTGGGGTGCCAGATGGGGTGGACTGGGGTGCCAGATGGGGTGGACCGGGGTGCCAGATGGGCGTAATCCCATGACTCTGGATTAGCGTATTTTTTATTTTATGATAATCCCAAACCTTATTCAGAATGCGTGTCTAAACTTAACTTCAATTTGATGTTTGGAGAAAGGGAACGATAGAGCAGCAGAAGCAACAAAAACATTCTGAAATTGAAATGTGATGCTTGGAGAATGCCTAATTCTGCAGTGAGACAGAGCTTTTTGATTACAGAGATGATTACAGAGAGGACTGTAGAGTGAGATGGCTTGAGTCTACTCCAGCTCCAATGTGCATGCATGCACACTCACACACAAACAGACCTACAGAGACGCACACACACAAACACAGACGCACAACTCAACCTGAGCTCAGCTGTCAATCAGAGCTTTGTTGCCTGCAGTGATAACAGGGCACAGCTCTGCTGGTTACCAAGCACTCTCACAAGGGTGTCAAAACACTGCAATGACACCCCATAATAATAACCCAGAACAATCCAGCTACAAAGGATGAAACTAGAGACTGATATAAGGTCGGTTAAGAGTTTTGTCCTCTAAAAGTTGGGGAAAGCTTTAGTGAAGGTAAGCTGATCTTAGATCTGTGCCTACAGGTAACTTCTACTGGAGAGAGCCAAAACACATGGGACAGAGGAAAAGCCAAAGGAACATGATCCCAAATGAACATTTTAACCAATAAGGAAGTTACTACAACTGAGAAAAAAAATAGGGGGAAGGGTTTGGGTAAATGTTTGGATATTGGTTAAGGGTTAGTCTAGTGGTTAAAATGGGATGTGGTCGTAGACTGGGCCTGTCTATTACGAGGGCAATCCAATCTTACCCTATGAGGTCCGGACTACTCCTGGTTCTCTCATGTATAAATAAGTCCCCTATTAGAGGGGAAGAATGATAAAAGCAATGGAACTGGCTTCGAGGTACAGATTTGAATTTTAGTGTTTAAGAGGTTTCCCTCAGAGCAGGATGACTGGAGCCATCATCACAGAAGAACTCACTGCAGCCATAATGCACATACAGCACTTCTCATGTGGGTTATTATCTATAGATACAGCCAGAGTGGAGTCAAAGGCTGCGTCTCAACAGTCTATATGTGGGTTATTATCTATAGATACAGCCAGAGAGGAGTCAAAGGCTGCGTCTCAACAGTCTACATGTGGGTTATTATCTATAGATACAGCCAGAGAGGAGTCAAAGGCTGCGTCTCAACAGTCTACATGTGGGTTATTATCTATAGATACAGCCAGAGAGGAGTCAAAGGCTGCGTCTCAACAGTCTACATGTGGGTTATTATCTATAGATACAGCCAGAGAGGAGTCAAAGGCTGCGTCTCAACAGTCTACATGTGGGTTATTATCTATAGATACAGCCAGAGAGGAGTCAAAGGCTGCGTCTCAACAGTCTACATGTGGGTTATTATCTATAGATACAGCCAGAGAGGAGTCAAAGGCAGCGTCTCAACAGTCTACATGTGGGTTATTATCTATAGATACAGCCAGAGAGGAGTCAAAGGCTGCGTCTCAACAGTCTACATGTGGGTTATTATCTATAGATACAGCCAGAGTGGAGTCAAAGGCTGCGTCTCAACAGTCTACATGTGGGTTATTATCTATAGATACAGCCAGAGTGGAGTCAAAGGCTGCGTCTCAACAGTCTACATGTGGGTTATTATCTATAGATACAGCCAGAGAGGAGTCAAAGGCTGCGTCTCAACAGTCTACATGTGGGTTATAATCTATAGATACAGCCAGAGAGGAGTCAAAGGCTGCGTCTCAACAGTCTACATGTGGGTTATTATCTATAGATACAGCCAGAGAGGAGTCAAAGGCTGCGTCTCAACAGTCTACATGTGGGTTATTATCTATAGATACAGCCAGAGAGGAGTCAAAGGCTGCGTCTCAACAGTCTACATGTGGGTTATTATCTATAGATACAGCCAGAGTGGAGTCAAAGGCTGCGTCTCAACAGTCTACATGTGGGTTATTATCTATAGATACAGCCAGAGAGGAGTCAAAGGCTGCGTCTCAACAGTCTACATGTGGGTTATTATCTATAGATACAGCCAGAGAGGAGTCAAAGGCTGCGTCTCAACAGTCTACATGTGGGTTATTATCTATAGATACAGCCAGAGAGGAGTCAAAGGCTGCGTCTCAACAGTCTACATGTGGGTTATTATCTATAGATACAGCCAGAGAGGAGTCAAAGGCAGCGTCTCAACAGTCTACATGTGGGTTATTATCTATAGATACAGCCAGAGAGGAGTCAAAGGCAGCGTCTCAACAGTCTACATGTGGGTTATTATCTATAGATACAGCCAGAGAGGAGTCAAAGGCTGCGTCTCAACAGTCTACATGTGGGTTATTATCTATAGATACAGCCAGAGAGGAGTCAAAGGCTGCGTCTCAACAGTCTACAGTTGCTTCCTCTCATCTTCTCCTCCAATGAGGTTTAGACTGACCAGTGAAGCCGTCAAACACACACACACACGGTTAATGTCACCCTCCAATCAACCCAATTGCCACCATTTGATTGATCTAATTAATTGATTTTTGACACTGGGGGTTTAGCACCTATGCACCACCAATAGATTGAACCCAATCCACAAAACTATCCAGCTATAATGATAAGAATAACTAAGTCCCATTTACATTTTCAGCATATGATTGTTGTATCAAAATCCTACTAGGAATAAAACATCGCTACCTACATCTGATGATAACCTTGAGTCAAAATTAGCTCATTATTCAAGGGACAGAGATCATCGACTGAAGTCTCGAATTAAGAAACGGGATAATGGAATAGAATGGAAGAATGTCAGACTAGGATCCTCCATATCCACGTACGAGTTAACGAGATAGTAACGTTATACATCTACTGAATCAGGATAGGCCCAGAAATTATGATTGCACATCGCTCAGCCAGCTAGCTAGCATGACTAACGTTAGCCGAGAAAATTGCTATGATCATCTTTTGCATTCACACATTGTGCAGTCACTAACATTACTAATTTAGAAAAGACTCTTATCTTAACTGCTTCATGCATCGTGAAGTAAATCACAATCAAATGCATGCATCATATGCCTTAGGGCCATAGGGGAACCTTACAGCTAGCCATCTAGCTAGCTGACCTAGCCACAGTCCAGAGCAAGAATGCATGCCACGCCACGGTATTGTTTACATTGCTAGCACGCTCGGATTGTATCCTATTTTAACAGCACGGAAACGATTAGTACGTTACATGTTTTACTTAACAATCAACTCTAGCGTTGAGCTGTTTCCATGAAATCTATCTAACATTAGCTAGCAATCCGACAGTGAGCTGTTTGATGTCCCAGTCCATTGGCTATCTAATTAGCTGGCTAGCTAGCTTGATCGCTCGCGCACCTGTCGTTGTGATTTAGCTGTTTTTATAAAGGTAAATTGTAGTAAATATCTTAGCTATGTATTTAATGTGTTTTCTTTGCATTCGTCAAACGTAAGCACGATGGTTAGTTAGCTAATGTCGGCGTGCAGTCGGTTATAAAGCTAATCAAACGTGAGTTGGCATGTGTCTGTCGACTGTGGGGAGTGGGGCTGCTCCCGGAGTCGCGAATTCTCCTACCTGGATGACATGGTTAGTTACATTATAATGAGTGTGTAACAAATGCACGACGTCTCTCACACCATTAATTCTGCATAACAGCCACTGTTGCTTCTACAAATGAGCAACAACACCTGGGAGAATGTTTAGTTGAAAACCTCCCCCCACCCCACCAAGCGCCGATCCCGAAAATGCAGTGCTCAATCGGGAACAATGTCCCTCCGTGTCGACTTGAAGGGGCGGCTCTTTTGCTCTCCCAGGCGTGTTCGTTTTCGGGCTTACCAGATTTAAAGAACGCCGCTATATCGGCCGCGTCCTTTGACGTCTCCTCCGCTCCTTCCCCAGAGCTCATGATGGTGGCCCAACTAAATTCCCAATGCGGTGGGGTAATTCCTGCCAACGTTATCAAGATAAAAATCTGTTCGCTTTCGGAAAGCGTCGGCCAAGACACAGGGACGGGCAGGATCGCTCCTAGATGCTACTGCCATCAGCAAACCTCCATCTTGGGTAATAGCTACAAATGCACAGCTGGGCGGCCGCCGGGTTCCTCCTCTGAGTCGAAAGGAGAGTCGCTGTGGAGTGGAGGAGGGGGGCAGAGGGGCACGGGATTCGGGAAGGGATGGGTCTATGTTCGGTGAATCTCCGAGAGCCTTCGGAAACGTGCAGACAGAAGACGGGCGATCGGGTTGACCCGCGACAACTGCAGTGTCTGTGAATCATTAATGAGTATGACAGCGATTTGTGCCTTTTTAAATCAGTGTGCACTGTGCAGATTGGCCTACAAGGTGAACATGAATATTGCATATACACAGTGTTTTGGATATCATGTTGGGACACGAATTAATGCTTGTGTTGGTTGTTGATCTGATTCTCTCAAATACAAATGCTAGGCTGCAGAATAAACTAATTCCTATTTGGTCAGTGTGTAGCCTAACCAATAGTCATTTGATAGGCCTACTGAATACCCTATACAGACAACTACAATAATATCATAAGTCTACTTTAACTAGCCTACTCTGTGCAGGATTCGTTTAGGGTGAGATTCTTTCTCCAGGCCATCAGACTAGTAACCACTAGCCGGCCCCGCCCAGTACCTTAGTCACTGTTACGTACCGGTAACCACCTTCACCTTAGAGACTGATGCCCTATGAACATAGTCTTTGAACACTAGTTACTTTAATAATGTACACCCCTTGACATTTTCCACATTTTGTTGTGTTACAGTATGAATTTAAAATTGATTACATTTAGGTTTTTGTGTCACTGGCCTACACACAATACCCCATAATGTCAAAGTGGAATTATGTTTATATATATATATATTTTTTACAAATTAATAAAAAATGAAACGCTGAAATGTCTTGAATCAATAATTATTCAATCGCATTGTTAAGTTCAGGAGTATAATTTTACTTATACATAATAAGTTGCATGGACTCACTATGTGTGCAATAATAGTGTTTAACATGATTTTTGAATGACTACCTCATCTCTGTACCCCACACATACAATTATCTATAAGGTCCCTCAGTCGAGCAGTGAATTTAAAACACAGACCAGGGAGGTTTTCCAATGCCCCTTAAAGAAGGGCACCTACTTGTAGATGGGGGGAAAAAGAAGCGGACATTGAATATCCCTTTGAGCATTGCGAAGTTATTAATTACACTTTGGATGGTGTATTAATACACCCAGTCACTACAAAGATTAAGGCGTCCTTCCTAACTCAGTTGCCGGAGAGGAAAGAAACAGTTCAGGGATTTCACCATGGTGAAATCACCATTTCGCCAATGGTGATTTTAAAACAGTTAAAGAGTTGAATGGCTGTGATAGGAGATAACTGAGGATGGATCAACAACATTGTAGTTAACCTAAGTGACAGTGAAAAGAAGGAAGCCTGTACAGAACACAAATATTTCAAAACATGCATCCTGTTTGCATTAAGTAAAACTGCAAAAAAATGAAATTAACTTTATTTCCTGAGTACAAAGCGTTATGTTTGGGGCAAATCCAGCACAACACATCACTACCACTCTTCATATTTTCATGCATGGTGTTGGCTGCATCATATTATGGGTATGCTTGTCATCTGCAAGGTCTGGGGAGTTTTTTTTATGATATAAAGAAACGGAATAGAGCTAAGCAAAGGCAAAACCCTGGAGGAAAACCTGGTTCAGTCTGCTTTCCAACAGAGACAAATATACACTGGAGTTGCTTACCAAGACGACATTGAGTGTTCCTGAGTGGCCTAGATACAGTTTTCACTTAAATCTATGGCAAGACATGAAAATGACTGTCTAGCAATGATCAACAACTAATTTGACAGAGTTAGAAGAATTTAAAAAATAATAATGTGCAAATATTGTATAATCCGTGTGTGTAAAGCTGTTAGAGATGTACCCAGAAAGAGCCATAATCGCTGCCAAAGTTGATTTTAACATGTATTCACTCAGAGGCTGAATACTTAATTAATCAACATATATTAGTGTTTTATTTTCATTCATTTAAAAAAATGTTAGGATTTTTCTTCCACTTTGACATTTGTTTAGATCGATGACAAAAATGTACAATTAAATCCATTTTAATCCCACATTGTAAAATAACAAAATGTGGAAAAATAAATACTTTCTGAAGGCACTGTAACAGCTCTGGTCCTGGAAAGATACAGGGTGTACAGACTTTGGTTCCCCGCTCAGCACTAATCAAATGTATTGTTCAAATGCCTGGATGAATAAAGGTTTACATTGAACAATGCTCCCTGCAAGATCAATTTCGGAACTGATTCATGTGTCCCCTTTATAGCTAATGCTCAGTATTTAGATTAGAAAATGCTAAATAAATGTTTGATGTGTGTTGCATCAAGTTAACTATATAAGATAGCACACCTTTCCTGCAGTCAAATGACCAAAGCACCCTCTAGTGGCCTCATGGGTGGAATATTATACATATTTTTCATAATTTCATAGTAAATTAACATTAAAAATCAAAGGATTTTGTTAAATTTCAGTCTTCTATGATGCACACTACCGGTCAAAAGTTTGAGAACACCTACTCATTCAAGGGTTTTTCTTTATTTTTACTATTTTCTACATTGTAGAACAATAGTTAAGACATCAAAACTATAAAATAACACATATGGAATCATGAAGTAACCAAAAAAGTGTTAAACAAATCAAAATAGATTTGAGATTCTTAATTTGCCTTGATGACAGCTTTGCACACTCTTGGCATTCTCTCAACCAGCTTCATGAGGTAGTCACCTGGAATGCATTTCAATTAACAGGTGTGCCTTGTTAAAAGTGAATTTGTGGAATTTCTTTCCTTCTTAATGTTTTTGAGCCAATCAGTTGTGTTGTGACAAAGTAGGGGTGGTAAACAGAAGATAGCCATTGTAAAATGGCGCCGGAAGAAATGGCAGCAGTTGTATGGGCGCTGAACCAATTGTGCTATGTGGGTTTTTTTGCGTTATTTGTAACTTATTTTGTACATAATGTTTCTGCCACCGTATCTTACGGCAAAAAAGAGCTTCTGGATATTAGGACCGCGATCACTCACCTCAGATTAGACAAAGATTTTTTCTTCAACAAGCAGGACGCACAGGATGTACTTCGAACACCCGACAATGCCAACATCCCCGTCATTGGCAAGAGAAAGAGACGCAGGTACAGAGGACACAGAGCAGGGTGCCTCGTAAGGAGCCGTAGACGGCGAGTGGGAAAGCTGCCGTTACCTTCAATTTTACTTGCCAATGTGCAATCATTGGACAATAAATTAGACGAGGTACGATCACGAATATCCTACCAACGGGACATAAGAAACTGTAACAACTTATGTTTCACAGAATTGTGGCTGAATGATGACATTGATATTCAGCTAGCGGGATACACGCTGCACCGGCAGGATAGAACAGCGCACTAAGACAATGGGGGGGGGGGGGGGGGGGGGGGGGTGTGTGCATATTTGTAAACAACAGCTGGTGCACGAAATCTAAGGAAGTCTCTAGATTTTGCTCTCCTGAAGTAGAGTATCTTATGATAAGCTGTAGACCACACTATTTGCCAAGAGAGTTTTCATCCATACTTCTCGTGGCTGTTTATTTACCACCACAGCTGGATGCTGGCACTAAGACCGCATTCAGTCAGCTGTATAAGGAAATAAGCAAACAGGAAACCGCTCACCCAGAGGCGGCGCTCCTAGTGGCCGGGGACTTTAATGCAGGGAAACTTAAATCAGTCTTACCCAATTTATATCAACATGTCAAATGCGTTACTAGAGGGAAATAAATTCTAGGTCACCTGTACTCCACACACAGAGACGCATACAAAGCTCTCCCTCGCCCTCCATTTGGTAAATCTGACCACAATTCTGTCCTCCTGATTCTTGCTTACAAGCAAAAATAAAAGCAGGAAGCACCAGTGACTCGGTCTATAAAAAAGTTGTCAGATGAAGCAGATGCTAAACTACAGGACTGTTTTGCTAGCACAGACTGGAACATGTTCTGGGATTCTTCCGATGGCATTGAGGAGTACACCACATCAGTCACTGGCTTTATCAATCAGTGCATCGAGGACGTCGTCCCCACATTGACTATACGTACATACCCCAACCAGAACCCATGGATTACAGGCAACATTCGCACTGAGCTAAAGGTTTGAGCTGCCGCTTTCAAGGTGTGGGACTCTAACCCGGAAGCTAATAAGAAATTCTGCTATGCCCTCCGACGAACCATCAAACGGGCAAAGCCACAATACAGGGCTAAGATTGAATCGTACTACACCGGCTCCGACGCTTGTCTTATGTGGCAGGGCTTGCAAACTATTACAGACTACAAAGAGAAGCACAGCTGCGAGCTGCCCAGTGACACGAGCCTACCAGATGAGCTAAATCACTTCTATGCTCACTTTGAGGCAAGCAACACTGAGGCATGCATGAGAGCATCAGCTGTTCCGGACGACTGTGTGATCACGCTCTCCGTAGCCGACGTGAGTAAGACCTTTAAACAGATCAACATTCACAAGGCCGCGGGGCCAGACGGATTACCAGGATGTGTGCACCGGGCATGTGCTGACCAACTGGCAGGTGTCTTCACTGACATTTTCAACATGTCCCTGATTGAGTCTGTAATACCAACATGTTTCACCATAGTCTCTGTGCCCAAGAACACTAAGGCAACCTGCCTAAATGACTACAGACCCGTAGCACTTCCTGACGGGCCGCCACCAGGTGGTGAGGGTAGGTAGCAACACAGCCGCCACACTGATCCTCAACACTGGAGCCCCTCAGGGGTGCGTGCTCAGTCCCATCCTGTACTCCCTGTTCACCCACGATTGCGTGGCCGGGCACGACTCCAACATCATCATTAAGTTTGCAGACAACACAACAGTGGTAGGCCTGATCACCAACAACGATGAGACAGCCTATAGGGAGAAGGTCAGAGACCTGGCCGGGTGGTGCCAGAATAACAACCTATCCCTCAACATAATCAAAACCAAGGAGATGATTGTGGACTACAGGAAAAGGAGGACCGAGCACTCCCCCATTCTCATCGACGGGGCTGTAGTGGAGCAGGTTGAGAGCTTTAAGTTCCTTGGTGTCCACATCACCAACAAACTAAAATAGTCCAAACACACCAAAACAGACGTGAAGAGGGTACGACAAAGCTTATTCCCCGTCAGGAAACTAAGAAGATTTGGCATGGGTCCTCAGATCCTCAAAAGGTTCTACAGCTGCAACATCAACAGCATCCTGACTGGTTGCATCACTGCCTGGTACGGCAACTCCTCGGCCTCCGACCGCAAGGCACAACAGAGGGTAGTGCGTACGGCCCAGTACATCACTGGGGCTAAGCTGCCTGCCATCCAGGACCTCTACACCAGGCGAGTGTCAGAGGAAGGCACTAAAAATTGTCAAAGACCCCAGCCACCCCAGTCATAGAATGTTCTCTCTACTGGCAAGCAGTACCGGAGCGCCAAGTCTAGGACCAAAAGCTTCTCAACAGCTTTTACCCCCAAGCCATAAGACTCCTGAACAAGTAATCAAATGGCTACCCAGACTATTTTGCATTGTCCCGCCCCCCCCTACCCCAATCCCTCTTTTACGCTGTGACTACTCTCTGTTTATCATATATGCATAGTCACTTTAACTATACATTCATGTACATACTACCTCAATTAGCCCGACTAACCGGTGCCCCTGCACATTGGCTACCCGGACTATCGGCATTGTGTCCCGCCCCCCGCCAGCCCCTCTTTTACGCTACAGAAGTTTACATACGTCGTAGCCAAATACATTTAAACTCAGTTTTTCATAATCCCTGACATTTAATCCAAGTAAACATTTCCTGTCTTAGGTCAGTAAGGATCACCACTTTATTTTAAGAATGTGAAATGTCAGAATAATAGTAGAGAGAATTATTTATTTCAGCTTTTATTTCTTTCATCACATTCCCAGTGGGTCAGAAGTTTACATACACTCAATTAGTATGTAGTAGCATTGCTTTTAAATCGTTTAACTTGGGTCAAACATTTCGGGTGGCCTTCCACAAGCTTCCTACAATAAGTTGGGTGAATTTTGACCCATTCCTCCTGACTATAGGATTGAGGTCAGGGCTTTGTGATGGCCACTCCAATACCTTGACTTTGTTGTCCTTAAGCCATTTTGCCACAACTTTGGAAGTATGCTTGGGGTCATTGTCCATTTGGAAGACCCATTTGCGACCAAGCTTTAACTTCCTGACTGATGTCTTGAGATGTCTTCAATATATCCACATAATTTTCCTCACTCATGATGCCATGTATTTTGTGAAGTGCACCAGCCCCTCCTGTAGCAAAGCACTCCCACAACATGATACTGCCACCCCCGTGCTTCACGGTTGGGATGGTGTTCTTCGGCTTGCAAGCCTCCCCCTTTTTCCTCCAAACACAACGATGGTCATTATGGCCAAACAGTTCTATTTTTGTTTTATCAGACCAGAGGACATTTCTCCAAAAAGTATGATCTTTGTCTCCATGTGCAGTTGCAAACCGTAGTTTGGCTTTTTTATGGCGGTTTTGGAGCAGTGACTTCTCCTTGCTGAGCGGCCTTTCAGGTTATGTCAATATAGGACTCGTTTTACTGTGGATATAGATTATTTTGTACCTATTTCCTCCAGCATCTTCAGCATCTCCAGCGTCTTCCTCCAGGTCTGTCACGACTTCCACCGAAGTCGGCTCCTCTCCTTGTTCGGGCGGCGTTCGGCGGTCGACGTCACCGGCTTTCTAGCCATCGCCGCTCCATTTTTCATGTATCCATTTGTTTTGTCTTCTTCCCTGCACAACTGGTTTTCATTCCCCAATCAATCTACATGTATTTATTCCTCTGTTCCCCCTCATGTCTTTGTGTAAGATTGTTTGTGTGATACGTGTTTTTGTACGCACTAAGCTTGCGTGCCTTTTCTCTCGTGTTATTTCACGAAGCCTGTTTGTATACATTTGGTGGTTGTGACTGTTTTTGCGCGTTTTACACTTTGCCTTGTTGGTTGGAGGTTTTTGGACGCAGCTGCGTCCGTCTGTATATTCTCTCCTGCCGAAATAAAGTGTGCGTCTGTTCACAATTCTCTGCTCTCCTGCACCTGACTTCAGCACAAGTACGCACACGCCTGTCAAGGTCCTTTGCTGTTGATCTGGGATTGATTTGCACTTTTCGCACTAAAGTATGTTCATCTCTAGGAAACAGAACACGTCTCCTTCCTGAGTGGTATGACGGCTGCGTGGTTCCATGGTGTTTATTCCTACATACAATTGTTTGTACAGATGAACGTGGGACCTTCAGGCGTTTGGAAATTGCTCCCAAAGATGAACCGGACCCGTGGAGGTCTACAATTTTTTTTCTGAGGTCTTGGCTGATATCTTTTGATTTCCCCATGATATCAAACAAAGAGGCACTGAGTTTGAACGTAGGCCTTAAAATACATCCACAGGTACACCTCCAATTGACTCAAATTATGTCAATTATCCTATCAAAAGCTTCTAAAGCCATGACATAATTTTCTGGAATTTTCCAAGTTGTTTAAAGGCACAGTCAACTTGGTGTATGTAAACTTCTGACCCCCTGGAATTGTGATACAGTGAATTATAAGTGAAATAATCTGTCTGTAAACAATTGTTGGAAAAATTACTTGTGTCATGCACAAAGTAGATGTCCTAACCGACTTTCCAAAACTATAGTTTGTTAACAAGAAATTGTTGGAGTCGTTGAAAAACGAGTTTTAATGACTCCAACATAAGTGTATGTAAACTTCTTACTTCAGCTGTATGCATAGTCACTTTAACTATACCTACATGTACATACTACCTCAATTAGCCTGACTAACCGATGCCTGTATATTGCCTCGCTACTGTTATAGCCTTGCTACTGTATATTGCCTCGCTACTGTTATTTTCACTGTCTTTTTAATGTTGTTTTTATTCCTTTACTTATCTATTGTTCACCTAATACCTATTTTGTACTTAAACATTGCACTTTTGTTTAGGGCCTGTAAGTAAGCATTTCACTGTAAGGTCGACACCTGTTGTATTTGGCACGTGACAAATAAACTTCGATTTGATACAGAAGATAGCCCTATTTGATAAAAAACCAAGTCCATATTATGGCAAAAACAGCTCAATAAGCAAAGAGAAATGACAAGCCATCATTACTTTAAGACATGAAGGTCAGTCAATACGGAAAATGTCAAGATCTTTGAAAGTTTCTTTCATCAAGTGCTATGATGAAACTGGCTCTTATGAGAACCACCACAGGAAAGGAAGACCCAGAATTACGCTGAAGAGGATACATTCATTAGAGTTACCAGCCTCAGAATTTGCAGCCCAAATAAATGCTTCACAGAGTTCTAGTAACAGACACATGTCAACATCAACTGTTCAGAGGAGACTGCGTGAATCAGGCCTTAATGGTCGAATTGCTGCAAAGAAACCACTACTAAAGGACACCAATAAGAAGAAGAGACTTGCTTGGGCCAAGAAACACAAGCAATGGACATTACACAGGTGGAAATTTGTCATTTGGTCAGGAGTCCAAATTTGAGATTTTTGGTTCCAACCGCCATGTCTTTGTGAGGCGCGGTGTGGGTGAACGGATGATCTCCGCATGTGTATTTCCCACCGTAAAAGCATGGAGGAGGAGGTGTTGGGGTGCTTTGTTGGTGACACTGTCTGTCGTTTATTTAGAATTCAAGACACACTTAACCAGCATGGCTACCACATCATTCTGCAGCGATATGCCATCCCATCTGGTTTGGGCTTAGTGGGACTATCATGTGTTTTTCAACAGGACAAATACCCAACACACCTCCAGGCTGTGTAAGGGCTATTTTACCAAGAAGGAGAGTGATGGAGTGCTGCATCAGATGACCTGGCCTCCACAATCCCCCAACCTCAACCAAATTTAGATAGTTTGGGATGAGTCGGACTGCAGAGTGAAGGAAAAGCAGCCAACAAGTGCTCAGCATATGTGGGGACTCCTTCAAGACTGTTGGAAAAGCATTCCAGGTGAAGATGGATGAGAGAATGTCAAGAGTGTGCAAAGCTGTCATCAAGGCAAAGGGTGGCTATTTGAGTTTCAAGTATAACAACATTTGTTTAACACTTTTTTGTAGTAACAAAATTCCATGTGTTATTTCATAGTGTTGATGTCTTCACTATTATTCTACAATGTAGAAAATAGGGAAAATAAAGAAAAACCCTTGAGTGAGTAGGTGTTCTAAAACGTTTTGACTGGTACTGTATATAAAGTGTAATATTGGGATGCAAACTCAAAATGTAATACATGTCAGCTCTATATCTGTCTTCTTTTTTTAAGCCCATAACCATGTGTGTGAGGTGTATACGTTTGTTTCAAAGTAGATTTGTTTAAGACTACCAAGTAACACTGTGTGACCCTGATTTAGCCCACAGCAGTAAAAGGTTATTAAGTATGTGTAGGCAAAGTGTGACAGTTCATAATCCATTAAAATGTATAGGCACAGTTTTCTGCATCTTTTACATAAATTCAATGTTAATGTATTTCTTAATGGTGTCCTTGAATTGAGTCACCGTCAACAAAGATTTCAAGTCACTTAGTCTAGCTGTGCCAGTGTAGTGGTTATCCTGATACTTTGTGCATTAGAGATTTTCTGTGGATTATACTGTTTATAGATTAGGGCCCACGGTACATGTAGGTCTGTTTGTATCTGGGACTCCAGGGACTGCAGTTCAAAATTATCTGTCTGGCTAAACCGGCATTTTTACTGAAATGTTGATTAATGTGCACTGTCCCTGTAAACTCAAACTCCAGAGTGTTTTGTTTTGTAATATAACATGTAGTTAATATAATATTTTACTGAAGTGATTATTGTTTTCTTTCCTATCACATGAAATGGATGTCGTCAAGATTAGGCAAACTCATGGTCATTTTGGTAGTGGAAACACACACGCACGCACGCACGCACACAGACACACACACACACACACACACACACACACACACACACACACACAGACACACAGGATCCTGAGTGGGGCAACGGTCTATGGCACTGCATAGCAGTGCTAGAGGCATTACTACAGACCCGGTTTCGATCCCGGGCTGTATCACAACTGGCCGTAATCGGGAGTCCCATAGGGCGGCGCACAATTGGCCCAGCGTCGCCCGGGTTAGGGGAGGGTTTGGCCGGGGTAGGCTGTCATTGTAAATAAGTATCTGTTCTTAACTGACTTGCCAAGTTAAATAAAGTTTAAAGATACACATACACATACGCACACGCACACTACAAACGCTATATCAAACAACTGTGCTCAGACCAGTGTGCAGGGAGTGTGTTGAACAGAACTGAGGACAGATTTCACCCAAAACTACAGGGGGGAAAAATTATATTTGTTTGATTTATCCATTACTTTAACAGCCACTCGTAAACCGAAGTTAAAATGCTAATTTGACCTTTAGTTTAATAGATTCATGAAGATGGTTTCATTAAGTTTCTTTATGACATTAGGCCCACCGTCTTCTCTACAAGGGGTGAACTATCCGGGTTGTGTTCATTACGGCACAAAATTGGAAGCGTTTTAAAACATTTTGCATCAGAAAATGAAACTTAGTGTTTCTTATTGGAAAAGTCCCTGGAAGTCCCTCCATGTTTCAGTCCATTTTCATCCATTTGGTGGCTAATGAACATGACGCAGTATGTTATTTTCTCTAATAGCATGCATTAGTCCCTACAGCATATGCCCCAGTGTTTAATTCAAATGGCCCCTCTCCTTTAAGACTTAATTAATGTTTTAAGGAATACACTAGCAATGAGAGCCCATCATTTTTGCACAGTGATAAATTATAGGAATACCGATTCAAAATGTTTAGAATTAATAATTGTAAAGGAAGGTTAATGGCTGAAATGACATGCTACTGATGTAATTTCATTTGAGCTCCTGCTATAGCAGGAGATAATCCTGCATCAATAAAAAATCTGAATTATTATGTGGATTATAATTAATTGCCATTTTTGTAGGATTGATACATTTTTCATAAGGGAAGATCAAGTCTGACATTTCAAAGTGGAAATTACAAACTTCAGAAGCCTTTTTAGAACTCAAATACACTACAAGTTAAACACAGGGTACCAGTACCGAGTCGTTGTGCAGGGGTACAAGGTAATGAGATGCAGTGCCTTAGACCACTGCACCACACTCGGGAGCCCTATACAGTATGTATATATGTACATATAGGGATAAAGTGACTAGGCTACAGGATATATAATAAAAAGTTACAGCAGCGTATGTGATGAGTCAAACGAGTTATGTACTGGGCCATACTCACAACCCTCTGAAGTGCCTTGTGGTCGGATGCCAAGCAGTTGCCATGCCAAGCGGTGATTCAGTCAGTCAAGATGCTCTCAATGGTGCATTTCTTTTTAGCCACCTGAGGGGGAAAAGGCATTATCATGCCCTCTTCATGACTGTGTTGGTGTGTTTGGACCATAATAATTCCTTAGTGATGTGGATATCGAGGAACTTGAAGCTCTCGACCTGCTCCACTACAGCCCTGTCAATGTGGATGGGGGTGTGCTCTGCCCTCTGTTTCTTGTAGTCCACGATCAGCTCCATTTGGATTTATTATCAACCAGTAAACCTGCCTTGATTATTAATACAGTAGACCAGGGTTTCCCAAACTCGGTCCTGGGCCCCCCCCTGGGTGCACGTTTTGGGGGGGCAGGACCGAGTTTGGGAAACCATGCATTGGACTACTGAATGGACCTGATACATGCACTGCAGAAAGCAGCCAGCAGAGGGCACTCTAATCACACTGAATCAATTATCTTCTCAGAAGTGCAAAAAACGGATTCATTTGTGTATGAATGTCATGTGATTGTGAGTTTGGTGTGTGTGTGTGTGTGTGTGTGTGTGTGTATGTGTGTGTGTGTGTGTGTGTGTGTGTGTGTGTGTGTGTGTGTGTGTGTGACAGGAGAGAACTTAATGACCTGAATGAACCCCCAGGTGCTCCCCTCACACACAGAGAGAGAGAGAGAGAGAGAGAGAGAGAGAGAGAGAGAGAGAGAGAGACAGTGAGAGAGAGAGAGAGACAGAGAGAGAGACAGTGAGAGAGAGGGAGAGAGAGAGAGAGACAGAGAGCGAGAGAGACAGTGAGAGAGAGAGAGAGAGAGAGAGAGAGAGAGAGAGGGGGAGAGAGAGCGAGAGAGAGAGAGAGAGAGAGAGAGAAACTAACCAAATATCACCGTCTCCCTCTCAAATGTCAGACTCATAACTGGATTACTCCTGGGTTTCTACTGAGCAGAGAACACAGTGACTGAAACTAATGAAAGAAAGCAGGTCTCTCTCTTTCCCCATTTCTTTCTCACCCCTTCACCCATCCTTCTCTCCTCTTCTCTCTAGTCTTTCTCCCTCTTGCTTTTTCCTCTCCCCCCTCCATTATATCTTCACTCTCCTTTATCTCTTTCTTTCCCTCTCTCATAAGATAGACTCCATTCATACAGGTGTATGCTGTCTTTCATGGGCCTATGAAATAGCCAGATGTCTATAAAATTGCCTGGGAGTTTATCCTCTTAGGGTAACGCCTAATGATAAGAAAGAAGATTTATCTTCCTTTTTTTCCTCTCTCTCTTTCTCACTCCTTGGCTCTCTCCTCCAGAGTCTGTGTGTGTGTGTGTGATACTCCAGCCCAGCCTCTTAGCACAGTGTGAGTCTTTTATTGGCCTATCTCCTGCTGTTCCTCTGTAATTATGGTAGACAGAGAGAATAACAACAGCAGGTGGAGAGAGCGAGAGATAGAGAGAGAGTGCGAGAGCGAGAGAGGGATGCGTCTGTGTATGTGTGTGTGCCAATGTATTTCACACTTTCTTGGCCTTTCCTACAGTCAAATGACTAGTGGCCTCATGGGTGGAATGTTATTAATATTTTTCCATAATTAATAAGATGTTTTTTTTTTTAAACAGCCAAAAACATGGTGTTTCTATGTCAACTTACATGTTATATTTCAGTCTTCTGTGATGTGGAATATTGGGATGTAAACTCCAATTGTAATACATTTCAGCTCTATATCTGACATGGTAGAGGAGTCTTCTTTTTGTTGATCCCATAACCATGTGTGTGAGGTGTATACTTTTGTTTCAATGTAGATTTGTTTAAGACTACCAAGAAACACTCTGTGTGACCCTGATTCAGCCCACTACAGTAAACGGTTAAAGGGCGTTATCATGTGCTTATGTGGGCCGTGTGTGTGCGTGTGTGTGTGCAGAGCCATCACAGTGAGTTGTTAGGGATAACTAGAATTTCCAATAGTGCTCCTGTCACACCGGGTCAAGTGGTTAGAACTCCCACAACTCTCTGATGGGTCCCACCTTACAGGGCAGCCAACCTCACCATTCATTATATTACACACACACACACACACACACACACACACACACACACACACACACACACACACACACACACACACACACACACACACACACACACACACACACACACACACAGCAGCAGCAGCAGCAGCAGCAGCTGTGTCACTGTCCATCTTACAGAGACCTGTACCAGCAGAGGGTGATGGTATTGATGTGATCTATACTCTCCCGCAGGGCTGGAAAACACTGGAACACACGCACGCACACACACACCACGGGAGGCTGGTGAGGGGAGAACAGCTCATAATAATAGCTGGAATGGAGTGAATGGAGTGGTGTCAAACACATTCATTCCATTCCAGCCATTACTATGAGCCTGTCCTCCCCAATTAAGGTGCCACCAGCCACCTGTGACACACACACCAGTTCCACTAGCAATCAGAGCTGAGGTGAGCTGACCACACATTAGACAGACAGACTACTGGCACAAAGCAATCAGTTGACTAGGCAGAGGAGAGGACTGGTCATTATGGTATCTCATCATCAAACCCATTTAGCACTGCACTATTTGGTGGCATTAGAGGAAAAGGGGATACCTAGTCAGTCGGACAGTAGGACAACGGAATGCATTCAAACGAACAACCGAAACGCATTTAACGCAATCAGAGATGTGCGGGGAGCTGCCTTAATCGACGTTCACATCATTGTCATCCGGGGAGTAGCTGGTGCTGGGGACTAAATGCCTTGCTCAAAGTCAGAACGGCGGGTTTTACTACCTTGCCAGCTCGGGGATTCGAACCAGAGACCTATACTGTCTATTTTTTTAGAAGAGTTGGTATACGCCTAATATCAGTTAGTGTGTAATACATTTTTAATGGGCATTTTGAAAAGGTGCATATACGACCATGTTGCTTTCAACTAACTAGTTCTCAGATTGATTAAATGCAGATGACGGAGAAGAAAAAAGAAAGCAAAATGTATATTATTGCAGTAGTAAGTGTGGCTGCGCAGTCTAGGAAAGTACAGAGATGTGTGTTCCTAGTGCGCAGAAGCACTGGATTAGTATCTTAGCAACCATAGACGCCACTGGTAGCTATTTTTTGTTTACCAAGCTAAACTAGTTTTAGGTGTAGAAAGTTTTTTTATTTTTTATT
The DNA here is from genome assembly GCF_901001165.1 of Salmo trutta. Lineage (NCBI taxonomy): Eukaryota > Metazoa > Chordata > Actinopteri > Salmoniformes > Salmonidae > Salmo > Salmo trutta. The sequence goes on from NC_042992.1 coordinate 21,425,347, forward strand.
TACATAGATAGCTATAGGATGGATGTGTTACTTCAATCGAAAACAAAACCAGTTTCGACAATATCTGTGTATAGTTACATTCCACCAAGACGAACTGAACCAAAAGAGAGAACCTATTACAACAGTGACTCCAAGGTATGGGTGGTTGCTACTTGCTAGCGAACGGCTAGCTAACTTACTTAGCTAAAATAGCTAGCTAGAAAACCTATATTTCTCCCTCTCAGTCTCTCTCTTTCTCTGTGTGTCCCTCTCACTCTTTTCTCTTTCTCGTTCTAACCCCTTTGTCTCTCTCCCCCGCTCTCTTTTCTCCCAGCTAGCACAATTGGTTCCTTAGAAGTTGTGGGAATGTACCTTTTTGGTTTCCAATTGGTTCTGGGAACAAAGCCATACGTTTCCTGACTGAGAACAGAAGTGTGAAAATTTTGCCTGTTCTGGGAACGTTCATTTTATGTTGCAGGGAGGTTCTGAGAACGTTTTATTATTGTTCCCTGGATGTTTTACTGGGAGGTTTTCTTAATGTTCTGAGAACATAAATGTTAGGTTATTTTGAGGTTTTTGAATAACCTCCTTAAAACTTTAACTGAAATGTTCAATAAGACTGTTAGCTAATTTTCGCCCAACATCGGACACCCCTAACTTCGGACACTCTCTAGCTGTTAGAGAATTAAATCACCTCTACTCAACATTTAAATGGACTGGAAAATAACGGTACGTTTTGCGACTAAAGACACCCTTCCAGCTACCTGACCACCGATTTTCATTGCAATTTATGTAAGTTAAGATAGGTTTTCAGAGTTTTCAAAAAAGTGATATATATATATATATACACACATTTTGTGGGACACGCTGTATATTGTAAAATTCGGCTGTGCGATAGACACATCATTTAATATACACATATTAACCTAAATTATTCATATTCATTTCAATGTTAGTATTAAACTGTTATCTACTTTCTCAAAACATAAGATGAATCTGTAAAATAAAAAGTGAGACATTTGGTTACAACACTGAAGAAGTTGTTGGTGAAGAACCATTTTTAAGAGTCTACAGGAGGGCGCACCGGGCTACGCAATGACAAGTTGACTGGAAGTCTAGTCAACTCGTTAACTATCTAGTAAACACTTCGGATATGAGGTTGCTGTCTCTTTTTTGAACAAAATTAAACGGATATATCTTGCAATTGAACAAAATAGTAAGGTGGCCAATAACTGGGGACCGTATGCTGACAATACGGGACGTATTTCTTTTTCTAAACCGCTTATCAAAAAGCTGATAATAGTAGTATTTCCACTGAAATGTCAGACATGCTAATTGCTAACCCGTTAGCTAACATTTTTATGACACCAATTATCACAAAACATTGATGGCTTGATCACAAGATAACACTGTTGAAGGTAATATATTTCTTAAATGCTGTTGAATATGCCAATAATAGGGGGTCCTACGCTAGGTTAGTTTGGGTTAACTGTTTTGAACTCCAAGCACAGATAGGACACATGGAAATTAATTTGCTTATTCATTAATCATGCAAACACATTTTTTAAAATATTTCTTTTATTGTGACTGCGTCAGTGAGATTTCAAACCTACACGAGCTTCTGTTTTCTATCCATGGAATTTGTCGACTGCGCCACCAGGATGGAGCTAGCATGCCATGTTTTTTTCTACTCATACAAAGGGTGCGTTCGTAAATTGTTTCCAGTGTGTCAGAGTGCACTCTGAGGCATTCTTAAGTTCAGAGTGTTGTCAAATTGTCTGTTCGTAAATTCAGAGTGGTTTGCTCTTGGAATGTTCACAGCGCACACTGGACACTGGCCTAAGAGCGTTCTGACCTCACAACGGCAGTCAAGCACCCAAGTTAACTGGCACAAATGAGAGAACACCTCACTCTGATGATTTTACTCGCCCTAGCAGAGCTAGTTAGGCTGTTTTTATGTTATCAAGGGTGTTAGTGACTGTAACTGTGGTGCTGGCAACAATTTAATAAAACATTTTTGCCAACATTTACTGACACCGGTCATATTCAATGAGTGTTGTGCGTTCGTAAATTCATCAGTTATTCTGCGCTCTAGCACACTCAGATGAGTGCTCTGAAATTGGCGTAGAGTAAATTACAAACGAAACCAAAGCGTTTTAGTCTACTCAAACAGACCCCATTTCAAAGGACACAAGAACTCAGTCAGATCAGGTGTGGCCAATTAGTGGGTACGGCCAACACACCTGAACACACGTAACAAGATGGAGGGTAGAGAGAGTTTTGTTGACATTGAGAACATAATGTATACCAGTGGAGGCTGCTGAGGGGAGGACGGCTCATAATAATGGCTGGAACAGAGCAGATGGAATAGCATCAAACACACGGACATTTGTTTGATGTATTTGATACCGTTCCACTAATTCCGCTCCAGCCATTACCATGAGCCCGTCCTCCCTAATTAATCTGCCACCAACTTCCTGTGATGTATATGTTTTTAAATAACATTCTTAGAACATTCTTAGGAAGTTCTTTGATGTAACTAATGTTTTTTTTGTGTGTTTTATTGAAATTTCCCACAGAAGAACGTTGTTTCTAAGAACATGAATAAGAACATGAATTTATCTAGAAACATGAGGAAACCTGTAGGAAATGTTATGCTGAAGTACTGACATTCACACAGATGAACGTTGTTTCTTAATGTTCCCGGAACAATTTGAGAACATTACTTTAAATAGAACCATGAGGAAACCTGAAGGAAACGTTATGCTGAAGTATTGAAATTCCCACAGAAGAACGTTGTTTCAAACGTTCTCTAAACTATTTGAGAACATTCCCAATGTCAAACCAGTTGTAGAACTTTCCTAGAACATTAGCAAAAATTACATTAAATGTAATCATGTTTGAACTTCAAGGAAACGTTCTGTTAAAGTAATGAAATATCAAGAAAATAACATTATTTTGTCAAGTTCCTTTAATGTGCTGAGAATGTTCCAAAGCCAAACAACTATCCTGCACCATTCCCAGAACGCTGTGGGAAGGTTGTATGCAAAATAAGCATAGGACAACCACGCTCTCACCAAGCTTTAAGAGACATATGGTTCTCAGAACGTTATGTTCTAGCTGGGCTCTCTCTCACTTCACATTTCCCTCTCTCTTCCTGACTAGTCTTGAAAACCCGACCTGAGTCAACACAGAGACGTCACTGTGTTGCCTACGGTCAGGTTTTCAAGACTACTCCCTCACCCTCACTCTCTATCTATCACACCTCTTACTGTAACAAACAGCTAGATGGCTAGCTATATCATTACTAACGTTATATCCCACTGTCTTCCACGTCCCCCCTCTGTGTCTGTCTGTCTGTCTCTCTCTCTCCATCTTCCTCTCTGTCACACACACACACACACACACACACACACACACACACACACACACACACACACACACACACACACACCAACCTATAATGATCCAATATTCCATAGGCACGGGAGGTATCCTTATACGACTGCATATACCGGCGGGCGGAGGGCTATGACAGCAAACTACACCGCGACGATAGAGAGCACTCCAACAGCAGGGGACTAGACTTGTACTCAGAGGTAACTAGCTAGCTACAGTGCTGTATCTTAATTTGATCATCCTGTTTTTGCAGGAATTTTCCAGTACTGCAGGAAATGCAAATGTATTCAATGTCTAAAAAGGCTTCTAATTTCCACTTTAACATTTCAGACTTGATTTGCCCAAACGAAAAATGTATCAACCCCTACAAAAAAAATCTAAATGTATTGTAATCCACATAATAATTCAGATTCCCTGTTGCTGCAGGACTAAATTCCTGCTGTGAGAAAGTGGGTCAAATTAAGATATGGCATCTGTACAGTAACACCTGTTGCTCTTGCGCTGATCTAAGTAGGTGGTGTTAGGATTTGGGGAGGGTAAAGTGGTGTAGCAGCCTCCCTGTATGCCCTGATACGGTTATTATGACCACCACTATGATGTGTACTTAAACCATAGTGTGCTATAACTAGCCTATCTATACCAAGGGGTTTGGACCTTCATGGCACTCACTCTGAAACCAGAGTTCAAGTCCCTAGATCTCTGCCTATGACAATTCCTATCAGCTACATTTGAATAGCCTTAAACCAGACCAAATCTAGCTGTATCATTTCACGGTAAGGTCTACACCTGTTGTATTTGGCGCAAGTGACAAACAAAGTTTGATTTTATATTTTTTGTAGTTTCATGGAACTTGTCGTACATTTTCCCAGTTGACAGTCTGTTTGACCAGCAGCAGGTGTGGCAGCATCTGCACTAGCCGACAAGCCATATGTGAACAGGTTGTTATGGGAGTAAATACAGCTAGCAGCTGGCTGTCACTGTATGCCGCTGGTGGTTGTTAGCGAGGTGGAAGTTTCCCAACACTTTCTGTGCTGAAACTATGTCAGAGTCATTATGCTTGTCAGGTAGGAAGCAGCACCAGTGGTGGGTCTAGTTTCTGAGTCAGTGAAAGTGGAGAAGTTGACTAGCTAAGTGAGTGGACACACACACACTTGTAAAGTGAATGAGCTGCACTCACTGTAGAGAGGTTTAATTACAGTAAAGTTAAGTCTTACCTTTCTGAGAGTAATTCTGCGCTCAGTGACAGCTCATGGTGTGAACTGGAGGAAATCAATTTTAAACACACAGATATGATCAAACTCAGCTACAGCATCAAGCCACCTCCAATTACAGGTGTAAAACACAGAGATAATATATATAATTGTATGGGTGTAAAGCTGTGTAATGGTGTCTGGTAAGGTGTTGAACAACTAAATGATTAACCCGCTCTCCCCCTTTTCTGCTCTCTCTCATTCACCATCATCCTCTTTCTGTCTCTTTCTCCTATATTTATTACCCTTACCCTCCCTCTCAGCTCATTCCCTGTTTCTCTTCTCTTTCAGGAGTCTTCCAGACCTGCACCAGTCTTGTCCTCATCAGAGTATGGAAGACACATGCCTCCTGTCCTCTACAAACCTGGCAGGCAGTTTGCCCGCATCTCTCACATCCACACCGAGTTCTTCAGGAAAAATGGGATCACACGCAATTTTGAGGAGGGATACGGATCAGTAGTTCCTGTGTGAGGAAGTCCGTATTCCCAACACCAGAGATAGAGTGAGAGCAGTGAGGGAGGGAGAGGGAGGGAGAGTGATGGTTTTATCAATGTGAATATGTATGGGCACAACAACACACCCAACTGATACAGTCAGTGTGGTGCTGAGTAGTAAAGATATTTAAAGATATAGATCATTCTAGAAATAGAGATATATTCAAGGAAAGATTATATATTAAAAAAAACGAATATATATATATATAGCTATATATATTATAAAATCAGATTACATATTTTAAAATACAAAGATTGTAACTGTATACATTATGGCCCACATATTTGTGACATACATAATAAAGTACAATATTTGATCAAAATACCTCTTTACAAACTACTTTGTGAACTGTCAATGCAATCATAAATAGTCAACTTTCAATGACAGGAGGCACATTGGTTCACTTAAATACAAATGGTTTTAATGAGTAAGAAAATGATGCCGTCAAAACATGGAAACATTCTTCTCCTGTTCTTGACATAGTTTTTTGGTTTTCTTACAAAAGTCCAGTAGCTCTTGATTCCCGGCTGCTCTTGAGGTCCACGTACATTGCTCTTTGCTTGACAGAAACTCTGCTCCAGAGCCATAGAGATAGGTTAGCTATAGAAGGTTTGGCAAACTATTGTTCATGTTGGCACCAATTTTTTTTCTTCTATTCTGACTAAAAGTACTGTAATGGTGAAAGGACTATTGGTGCCAAGATGGCTCTGACTAGAATCCTGACACAGACTCTCAATATCCGTCTCTGCACTGCACCACAGAACCACTCGGGCAGCCAATGAAATCCACTAAAGCTAGAAATTGCCGTTACGCACAGATCTAGGATCAGCTTATCCTAAACACAGGGGGGAAGGGGATGCAAAACTGACCTAAGATCAGCATCTAAGGACGACTGTAACCTATGAAGTCCAGCCACTACTGTAACCAGCTAAGGAGGGACGATGCAGGTAATACTGTATGTACAGCCGTCTGTCTGTCTGTCTGTTGTTCTGTCTGTTCTAAATGTTGTCTGTCTGCCTTCTGTCTGGTTCAGATGAAGTGGTCTGGTGTTACTGTTGTAAACAAAGAGTCTTGATAGATACGTTCTATTACAGCAGGCAGTTTTGAATGTGTGTGTGTGTGTGTGTGATTGTATAAGTCCTTGTATGTGTGTATGTGCTGTATTTGTGCATGCATGTATGTGTGTCGGGTTGGAACCAAAGTTATTTTCCAATTATTTCATTCTGAACAGAACCACCATTTTTTTTGTTCCGCTAAACTGTTCCGACCAGCAAAATACATTTCTGAACCGGTTCAAAGCAAAAAGTACAGGTTGATATCGTTCCTTTCGGTTCCTTTTTTAACCTGTGAAATCCACCGTTTTTTACATTTAGCTCGTTAAATTACTTTACCAATCATTGCGGATAGAGCAGGCAAGCTAGTTGTTTCCATGCGTGATGGACAGACAAGTGTAGCCTATGGCGCAAGATGCGACTGAAATTTTGTGGGTGGGAAGAGAGCAAGATAGGGTTGAGGAGGCTTGAAGCGCAGGGCATCTTGTTATTATGACATGCATTATCTGAATTAGGTTCACATAATTATACCTAGGCGGAGGGCTTCTATGGAGAAATATTGAATGTCCTTTGAGCTAACTAGCTAACAAGCTTGAGCTAGCTAGCTAACTGACAAGTGCCACCAGAATTAAAAACACATCTTACATTTTTGTAAGGTTTAATAATTTCAACAAAAAGGTGATAATCAGGCCTATAGTATTGTAATAAAACAGGCAGGGAGCAGGTCTCGAACCAACGTCCTTCTAGCCCAAAGTCCAGCGCACTATCGACTGTGCCGCAAAAGCATGCTCAAGCGGCAGAGTCGATATCCTCGCTTATAAACCCAGGGTTGTTACAGTATCCTTAACTAGCATTGAAAAAGTTGATCCATTCTTCTCTAGCTAATACAAATTCTCTCTCCCTATCTTCTGAATCACGCTTGTAAAGTTTTTGTTGTGTTTTTTTGTGGGACTAGAAAAAAATGCCTGTAACGTAAAATAGCATTATTAATCGCTTACCATGCTTTTAAAATAATGGTTTTGTTCCGGAACAATTTGGATCACTTTTGTTCCCGGTTCCGTTTCTGTTCCTTGACAAATTTAGTTATTTTCCGGTTTTCGATTCGGTTCACTGAACCGGTTTGAAGCCCTGATGTGGGTGCAAGTCCATTTGTATGTATGTAAGTCCATTTGTGTGTGTGTGTGTGTGTGTGTGTGTGTGTGTGTGTGTGTGTGTGTGTGTGTGTGTGTGTGTGTGTGTGTGTGTGTGTGTGTGTAAATTGCTCAGTGTATGATGTTCAAGGCATCACAGTCCCTTGCGACAGTGATCTGGTCATCTCTGTGTGTACGAAGAAGGTCTTGAGCTCTCCCTTCCCCTTCACGTTGATGATGCCGCGACATGAACACATGTAGCCCAGCGTCAACAGGATACGACTCGTCTCCTCGGTTACCTGGAAGCAGCGAAAACACAAATCACATGTAGGCAGAAAATTCCATAGAATTCCATATTGAACTCTTAATAGGATCTCTGTGGTAAATGTAATATTTTATATTAATAACTAAAGACTTCATCAGGAAAGAATAATAGTCGAAAGAGTGGCTTTTATACTGTATAGTTCTGTATTATTATATATCTACATTTGCATGACGTCATCTCCGTACCTGTATACCGTATTCATTAACCTTGACCTAATTCTACAGCGACCACTAGTGGTACAACATAAAACTGCATGCAGCTAGTATTATTTTAGCATTAATATTAGTGTAGCTGTATTCTAAATGTATGAATCGATTACCTGTATTTTCCCCAGTATCCCAGTACTCTCCATCCGGCTGGCCACATTAACACTGTTCCCCCAGATATCATACTGAGGCTTTTGCGCTCCGATCACCCCCGCAATCACCGGACCATGGTTTATCCCTGACACAACCAGGAAGAGGGGTTAGAGGTCCCATGTAAGACAGACTGTATCTTTCTCTCTCTCTCTCTCTTTTTCTCTCTCACACACACACACACACACACACACACACACACACACCAACTCGTAGCCTGAAGTCATTGAAGGAGTGTTTGTTGATGACATCTAGTTTCCCGACCAAGGCGAAGGCAAATTCCATCATGGTGCCAATGTGCATGTACTGACGGTCATGCTCCTGAGAGAGAAAGATAGTGTAAGGAGAGAGAGAGAGAGGGAGAAGGAGAGGGAAGGGATGACAGAGAGTGTTGTTTAGCACCACCATATAGCTCTACAACTGTAATTGGAGGTGGGTTGATGCTGTAGCTGAGTTTGATCATTTCTGTGGGTTTCTGTTTCTCCTATTCACACCATGAACTGTCATTGAGAGGAGAAAGGTCATTTATCCCTACAGTTATAGTGAGGGAAAAAAGTATTTGATCCCCTGCTGATTTTGTACGTTTGCCCACTGATAAAGAAAGGATCCGTCTATAATTTAAAATGCAAATCATTTTATAACATTTTTGGCATGTGTTTTTCTGGATATTTTTGTTGTTATTCTGTCTCTCACTGTTCAAATAAACCTACCATTAAAATGATAGACTGATCATTTCTTTGTCAGTGGGCAAACGTACAAAATCAGCAGGGGATCAAATACTTTTTTCCCTCACTGCATGTGTGTGTGTGTCATGTACCTGGGTGTATTCAGGTCCAGGTGTAGCGTTGAGCCCAGTAGCAGCCATGTAGGTGCTGCCAATAGTCTTTATCTTCTCCACCCCGCTGAATTTAGGCTTGGACAGCAGCTATTACACACACACAGAGAGAGAGAGAGAGAGAGAGAGAGAGAGAGAGAGAGAGAGAGAGAGAGAGAGAGAGAGAGAGAGAGAGAGAGAGCAGCAATCCCAAAGTGAGGATGGAAGTGAACTTCAGCAGTGATGATTTCATGAACTTATCTTCAATGAAAATATCATGATCACAAGAAAATAAATTACAGACTCCTCTTTGCAAATGTGTATTTTTCCAAAACTCAGTTGTCCTGAATCTGCACAGAACTGCCAAGACTTCAGATCAATGGAGACACTTGAGTTTTTGAATCCTGACACATTCATGAAAATAGTCATGGCCTCTAAACCTTCCAGCTGTCTACTGGACCCTATTCCAACTAAACTAATGAAGGAGCTACTGCCTGTGCTTGGCCCTCCTATGTTGAATTTAATAAACGGCTCTCTATTTTCCGGATGTGTACCAAACTCACTAAAAGAGCCAGTAATATAGCCTCTCCTGAAAAAGCTAAATCAGCCTGTAATCGAATCTCCCATTCCTAAAAATAAATACAAAATAAAGCTGTTGCTCAGATACTCACATCCATCTTGAAGACAAATAATGTATACATAACACTCCAGTCTAGTTTTAGACCCCATCATAGTACTGAGACCGCAGTCGTGAAGGTGGTAAATTACATTTGAATGGCGTCAGACCAAGGCTCTGAGTCTGTCCTCAATCACCACATTCGTTCAGAGAGATTGGATACCCTAATTGGTCTACACGGACAAGTTCTTGCCTGGTTTAGATCTGTCGGAAAGATATCAGTTCATCTCTGTGGATGGTTTGTCCTCTGACAAATCAATGGTAAGTGTTCCTCAAGGTTCCGTTTCAGAACCAGTAATGTTTCCCTATACACTGAGTATACAAAACATTAAGAACACCTGCTCTTTCCATGACATAGACTGAACAGGTGAATCCAGGTGAAAGCTATGATTCCTTATGTTAAATCCACTTCAATCAGTTGAGATGAAGAGGACGATACAGGTTAAGAAGGATTTTTAAGCCTTGAGACAATTGAGACATGGATTGTGTATGTGTGCCATTCAGAGGGTGAATGGGCAAGACAAAATATTGAAATGCCTTTGAACGGGGTATGGTAGTAGGTGCCAGCCGTACCGGTTTGTGTCAAGAACTGCAACGCTGTTGGGTTTTTCACACTCTACAGTTTCCTGTCTATATCAAGAATGGTCCACCACCAAAAGAACATCCAGCTAACTTGACACAACTGTGGGAAGCATCGGAGTCAACTTGGGCCAGCATCCCTGTGGAAATCTTTCGACACCTTGTGGAGTCCATGCCCCTAAGTATTGTGGCTGTTCTGAGGGGAAAATGGGGGGGTGCAACTCAATATTAGGAAGATGTTCCTAATGTTTGGTATACTCAGTGTATATGCTACCTCTTGGTGATGTCATTCGGAAACATAATTTCAACTTTCACTGCTATACAGACGACACACACGTTTTCAATGAAACTTGGTGAAGCCCCAAAATTCCTTACCCTGGAAGCCTGTGTTTCAGACGTAAGGAAGTGGATGGCATTAAATGTTTTTCTATTAAAATCGGACAAAACAGAGATGCTAGTTCTAGGTCCTGAGAAACAAAGAGATCTGCTGTCGGATCTGAGAATTAATCTTGATGTCACAAAATCCTTCGTGCTGTTGTAAGGAGGACCAAGGCGCAGCGGAAGTGTGGATACTCATATTTTAATTTTCAAAAAAAGGAGTAGAGCATCCACTGAAAAAACAATAAACACCACAGTGACAGTCTTACAGGCATACAAAACGCAGTGTAAAAACAACCACCCACAAACCCCAGTGACAAACAACTCCTACATATATGACTCCCAATCAGGAACAACGATTCCCAGCTGTTCCTGATTAGGAGTCACAAGACACACACAAGACTGCCACGTCCTGACCCCCAAACTACTACCACAACTCCATCTGCTGGTCAGGACGTGACAGTACCCCCCCTCAAGGTGCAGACCCCGGAATGCACCTAACCACAAAAAAAACACCAACAAACAATATCCCCAACAAAACCCATAAACACTAACCCTAAACAATAAGGGAGGGAAGGGAGGGAAGGGAGGGTGGCTGCCGTCACCGACGGCACTGTGCTACACCCTCCCTCCCCAACCCACCTATCCTGGAGGTGGCTCAGGTGCAGGCCGTTCCTGGCTGTCGGGGCAGTCTGGCAGCTCGGGCCAGTCTGGGCAGTCTGGCAGCTCGGGGCAGTCTGGGCAGTCTGGCAGCTCGGGGCAGTCTGGGCAGTCTGGCAGCTCGGGGCAGTCTGGCAGCTCGGGGCAGTCTGGCAGCTCGGGACAGTCTGGGCAGTCTGGCAGCTCGGGGCAGTCTGGGCAGTCTGGGCAGTCTGGCAGCTCGGGGCAGTCTGGGCAGTCTGGCAGCTCGGGGCAGTCTGGGCAGTCTGGCAGCTCGGGGCAGTCTGGCAGCTCGGGGCAGTCTGGCAGCTCGGGGCAGTCTGGCAGCTCGGGACAGTCTGGGCAGTCTGGCAGCTCGGGACAGTCTGGGCAGTCTGGCAGCTCGGGACAGTCTGGGCAGTCTGGCAGCTCGGGACAGTCTGGGCAGTCTGGCAGCTCGGGACAGTCTGGGCAGTCTGGCAGCTCGGGACAGTCTGGGCAGTCTGGCAGCTCGGGACAGTCTGGGCAGTCTGGCAGCTCGGGACAGTCTGGGCAGTCTGGCAGCTCGGGACAGTCTGGGCAGTCTGGCCGCTCCGGCAGTTCAGGGCAGTCTGGCCGCTCCGGCAGTTCAGGGCAGTCTGGCCGCTCCGGCAGTTCAGGGCAGTCTGGCCGCTCCGGCAGTTCAGGGCAGTCTGGCCACTCCGGCAGTTCAGGGCAGTCTGGCCACTCCGGCAGTTCAGGGCAGTCTGGCCACTCCGGCAGTTCAGGGCAGTCTGGCCACTCCGGCAGTTCAGGGCAGTCTGGCCACTCCGGCAGTTCAGGGCAGTCTGGCCACTCCGGCAGTTCAGCGCAGTCTGGCCACTCCGGCAGTTCAGCGCAGTCTGGCCACTCCGGCAGTTCAGCGCAGTCTGGCCACTCCGGCGACTGTTGACTGGCGGGCAGCTCTGGTGACTGTTGACTGGCGGGCAGCTCCGACGACTGTTGACTGGCGGGCAGCTCCGACGACTGTTGACTGGCGGGCAGCTCCGACGACTGTTGACTGGCGGGCAGCTCCGACGACTGTTGACTGGCGGGCAGCTCCGACGACTGTTGACTGGCGGGCAGCTCCGACGACTGTTGACTGGCGGGCAGCTCCGACGACTGTTGACTGGCGGGCAGCTCCGACGACTGTTGACTGGCGGGCAGCTCTGGTGACTGTTGACTGGCGGGCAGCTCTGGAGATGGTTGACTGGCGGGCAGCTCTGACGACTGTTGACTGGCGGGCAGCTCTGACGACTGTTGACTGGCGGGCAGCTCTGACGACTGTTGACTGGCGGGCAGCTCCTGCCCCGTCACACAGCCCTTGTGCCCCCCCCTAAAAAAATTATTGGGGGTGCCTCTCGGTCTCCCAGTCCTCGCCAGCCTTCTTCCGCTGCTTGGTCCTGTGTAGGTGGGTGGTTCTGTCACAAAATCCTTCGTGCTGTTGTAAGGAGGACCAAGGCGCAGCGGAAGTGTGGATACTCATATTTTAATTTTCAAAAAAAGGAGTAGAGCATCCACTGAAAAAACAATAAACACCACAGTGACAGTCTTACAGGCATACAAAACGCAATGTAAAAACAACCACCCACAAACCCCAGTGACAAACAACTCCTACATATATGACTCCCAATCAGGAACAACGATTCCCAGCTGTTCCTGATTAGGAGTCACAAGACACACACAAGACTGCCACGTCCTGACCCCCAAACTACTACCACAGCTCCATCTGCTGGTCAGGACGTGACACTTGATGGTCGTCTGAAATAAAACTGTGAAGGACCTCAGTGTTACTCTGGACCCTGATCTCTCTTTTGACAAACATATCCATCTTCTTAACATTCCAAAATCTGAAACCTTTTGTCCAAAAATTATGCAGATGTCACGTCCTGGCCAGTATAAGGTTAATTGTTTTTGTAGTTTGGTCAGGGCGTGGCAGAGGGTATTTGTTTTATTGTGGTTCAGGGTGGTGTGTTTTGTTAAAAGGGTGGTTGATTTAGTAATTCCGGGTTTTGGTTTATGTTTAAGTATTTCTATGTGGAGTCTAGTGAGTGTATGTCTATGTTTGGTTAATTGGGGTTGGGACTCTCAGTTGAAGGCAGGTGTTGTCTATCTGCCTTTGATTGAGAGTCCCATATAGTAGGGTGTGTTTGTGTGTGGTATTTGTGGGTGATTGTTCTGTGTTGAGCTTTGCTTGGCCAGACTGTTTGTAGTTGTTCGTTCGTTCTTTTGTTTTTGTTATTTTGTACGTTCATTTTTGGAAGTTAATACATCTCAAGATGAGCATACACATACCTGCTGCGTATTGGTCCTCCTTCACCGACGACAACCGTGACAGCAGAAATGATAATCCATGCTTTTGTCACTTCAAGATTAGACCACTGCAATGCTCTACTCTCTCTGGCTACCCTGATAAGGCACTAAATAAACTTCAGCTAGTGCTAAATACGGCTGCTAGAATCTTGACTAGTACCAAAACAATCGATCATATTACAGTGCTATCCTCTACACCGGCTTCCTATTAAGGCTAGGGCTGATTTCAAGGTTTTACTGCTAACATACAAAGCTTTACATGGACTTGTTCCTAACTATCTCTCTGATATGGTATGGATATGATATGGTCACAAGATGCAGGCCTCCTTATTGTTCCTACACAGATGTGTGACAGAAGTGATAAGAAACCAATGAGGACAGAGTAATTCACCTCGTCAAAGTCAGCGATGATCTCGTTGAGGAGTCTGAGACATTCCAGGCCCTCCTTGTTGACGTCTGACTCTGTGTAGAACTCCTTAAAGTCTGGAATGGAGGCGAACATCACACATACCGACTCATACGACTGGTGGTACAGATCCTAGAGAAACAAACACACAGACACAGGTCAGTGGAATGGATCAGTGCAATTCCAAAATAGGGTTAGAATGTGTGGTTCTAAAGTTAGTTCTAGAATGCATTTATTTTGTGTCTTCTAGAAACACAGCCGGCCCGCTCATTATGCAGGATTAGGCGGCCACCTATGGTGGCAGATTGACGAGGGAGGCATTTTCTGAACTAAACTGGCCAAGATGCACCTCAAACAACAACAACACATTATCCTCACTTAATTCTGCCCAAAAACAATGAGAATTTCTCTCAACCAGTGGCATAAGGGCTTTTTAGATGAGCACGAGCCAATGTCTTTTGGACGTCTGTTTTTGGTCCTGTCCGGATGTCTTTTTTTTGTATTTTACAAACAGTAGGCTTACCACATAGATGGGCATTCATAAAAGTCAATTTCAGACAACACTGTAGGCTACACCTCAGTAAGCACGGATCGACGCCGACGCCTTTTGTACGTATTTTTTTGGTGCAATTCCGGACCGGCTTTGATTTCCACATCCACGGATATGTTTGGTTCAGATTTTGTCTGGTCTTGACCAGCCTTGATTTGGCCCAAACATAGAAGACTAGAAATAAAAAAATAATTAAACTTTCATTCAGAACTGAACATTAACTTGATTTAAACATCTGGAAAATAAGTATTTTTCAGCGTCCGGAGAATATGCCTTTCCAACGTCCTAAAATAAAATATTTAAATATACGGAAATTATTTTTCACCTTTCATTCAGAACCTAAATTGAACCTAACTTCAATGTCAGGAAAATACGTCTGCTTACTGGGACTATTCTAGTTTTGCGGGGCAGCATTTTTTGGTCTCGCCTATGGCGGCAGAACAGCAGGGACCAGCCCTGTCTAGAAAGAGTTCTAGAATAAGAATTTGTTTTGTTCTGTGGTTCTGAGTTCTCAAGGTTATGTTCTGTGAATGGTCGTTGCCCCACCTCGTTCTTCCAGTTGCGTCCCAGGAAGTGTTCTGCGACGTGGGCAGGTAGAACGTTCTCCAGTAGAACCCTGTTGAGGTTCTCCATGGTCTCAATCTCCTCACACTCTCTCTTGAACTTGTCCCTCCACAGGAAGTCCAACCTACAGTAATATTCATTCTGTTAACAGGAGGACACAGAGACAGTAAAGATACGGTGGTAATAAAGTAAATAATAAATCATTTTATGACTACGCTTGAGTAAAGGTTTACCAACAATAGCACCAACTATGTGATGGTCTTTTATTACTGTAAATGTAGGTGATGCATTTTCAGGAATTTGCTGAACTTATCAAGTTGAAAGGAGACTGGTCTTGACTCACTATTCACTATACTTATGAAACGATGAAAGAGAAGAACAGAACACATGTGTCAAACACATTGTTCTCAAAGTGAAATTTATTTGAGTTGTCCACTTGGAAAGTCACTGCTTCACGTTCTCATAACTTTAACGACATGGAAAAAGAAAATAATACTTTTGGCATTTTTCTCCCCCATAGGCCATCTCCCTCTCCCATTGAGAGAATCTAAAGGCGGAATAAGAGATTCCGTCCAAAATGGCAATCTTTTCCCTATAGTGCACCACTTTTGACAAGGGCCCTGGTCAAAACTAGTGAACTATTATAGGGATTAGGGTGCCATTTGGGTCGCAGAACTATCTCACCAACTGACCCTTCAGAGCATGTTTTGTATTCATGGGAAATGAACGCTCTGGTAATAAGACACTAAAGCAGAGGATAGCAGCGTTGCTGTCTTCGCTTCAGGGAGCGCTGAACACCAGCCTGATTAGCATAAAGTAGGCGCTGATTTCTCATTGGTTATCCACACCTGGGGGACTTCTAAACACGTCTAAATAGGTCAGCCGGGTGCCGAGATGAAGGTCAAAACGCCCCGGGGTGTATATATGTGTGTGTGTGTGTGTGTGTGTGTGTGTGTGTGTGTGTGTGTGTGTGTGTGTGTGTGTGTGTGTGTTAGAGCTTATGGCTACCTGTGGGCCAGCGACTACGTAAGTGTGTGTGCGTGCACGCATGCATGTGAATGGGTGCTAGCTAGGTCATCCTTGTGAAGAGTTGAGAAGGCCTAGTAACTAGGCCAGGCAGGAACAGTGGTATTATGAGAGGCTGTTTAGTAGGCAACTAGCTAATGATGGTTAATTAATGAATCATTCATCTGTTCTTCATTACCTCATGTTTACAGCCAGATGCTGCAAGGGAGGACAATTTAACACCTCCAGAAAGGATTTAAAATAAAGAAACAGGCAAAAAATGTAAAATCGTTTAAAATACAGCTAACCAAATACTGCAATTAAATGAAACATGTGCGTCATCCCCAAACACAGCCCCTACCCTTCTGGTGACTATAACCCAGTTTGACAACAGAGGGAACTGTATGGGCCAGCTCTTGTCCACTGGGGACGGTATATTTGGGTACACAAGACTCTCCAGGACATCTGAATCTGAACAGCTGTGATGGATGGTACCCCAGAGCAGTGGCATAGGCAGAAATCTGTTGATGCCAGGGCCAGCAAAAATTATTCTATTATCATGAAAGTGTACCCTATACAGCAAAATCTCCAGTGTCAAATTGAACACTGGCCCAGTGTCTATACAGGTCCACACTTTTGAGTGTTGAATTAATACTGTTCTTAGTGCTGATGATGTTACACTTTGTCAATATTAGGGAATTAACACTTTGAGTGTTATGCAATAGTACTTCATATATTATTTTAACACCAGGAAGTACATATAGTTTACACCAATGGTGTTATGCAATAACACCTTATAAAGTATTTTTAACACTAGGAAGTGTTTTAACACTAGTGTACAAAACATTAGGAACACCTTCCTAATATTGAGTTGTACCTCCATCTTTTGCCCTTAGAACAGCCTCAATTCGTCAGGGCATGGACTCTACAAGGTGTCGAAAGCTGGCCCATGTTGACTCCAATGCTTCCCACAGTTGTGTCAAGTTGGCTGGATGTCCTTTTGGTGGTGGACCATTTTTGATACACAAGGGAAACTGTTGAGTGTGAAAAACCCAGCAGTGTTGCAGTTTTTGACACACTCAAATCATTGCGCCTGGCACCTACTACCATACCCCGTTTAAAGGCACTTAAATATTTTGTCTTGGCCATTCAACCTCGGAATGGCAAACATACACAATTCATGTCTCAATTGTCTCAAGGCTTAAAAATCCTTCTCTAGAGTCTATTGCTGCACCGGTGCTTCAATCTAAGTAACATAACACAAAAAAATCCCCATCAAAATCTGTCAGTTTAAGCTACAGATATCTGTGGTGGAAAGTGGCCAAGCTACAGTGGTGTTTGTCAGACCATGAGACATCCCAAAAATCGGTCTTCTCACGAAAACGTCTGACCTGCAAACTTATATGACCACTCTATGGAAAGATGAGATGCTCATGAACAAGATGGTGGTCTACGGCCCCTAGAGGCCCCACGGAACCGTCAATGTGCCAACTTTTGTTTGTAGCATCTGAACTGTTTTGGCCACAAACTAATCACCCCTTTCCCCACTGTGGAAAGGGGTGATTCTCACAAACACGATGACGTTCTCCGTTTTGCTCGACAACTCCCAGCAGTGTCACGGGACTCACCTGAAGATAACTGGTACCGGTTGAAAAAAATAATGGAAGTATGGAGGTAGTTTTAAGAATGAACCTTTCTCATCTCTTTCATCTACACAAATTGAAGTGGATTTAACAAGTGACAATAAAACCTAATTTAGTATTTTTAACCATTACACCAAGAGGTCTGTATCTCTTGACAAGGTCACTCAGTGTTGGGTTAAGGACATTACAATAATATTTAAAGTCTTTATCGCCACATGCTCTTATATAAGCGTCTATAAAGACTTCGGAACTGGCAGCAGACATTCTCAAACCTTTAGTATTTACTATTTTATTAGGATCCCCAATTAGACTCTACTCTTCCTGGGGTCCAAACAGGAAACAAAACACACCAGATAAAATACATAATATGCATAATATAATAACATAATATACATAATTGACATAATATACAGTGCCTTCGTTAAGTATTCAGACCACTTTACTTTTTCCACATTTTATTACGTTACAGCCTTATTCTAAAATTTATGAAATAGTTTTTTCCCCTCATCAATCTACACATAATACCCCATAATGACAAAGCAAAAACTGTTTTTTAGAAATGTTTTCAAATTGCTAAAAAAATAAACATATTGAAATATTACATTTACGTAAGCATTATTTACTCAGTACTTTGATGAAGCACATTTGGCAGCAATTACAGTCTTCTTGGGTATGACGCTACAAGCTTGGCACACCTGTATTTTGTGAGTTTCTCCCATTCTTCTCTGCAGATCCTCTCAAGCTCTGTCAGGTTGGATGGGGAATGGTGCTGCACAGCTATTTTCAGGTGTCTCGAGATATGTTCGATCGAGTTCAAGTCCACGCTCTGGCTTGGCCACTCAAGGACTGTCACGTCCTGACCAGTATAAGGGGTTATTTGTTATTGTAGTTTGGTCAGGATGTGGCATGGGTGTGTTTGTTTTAAGTTGTCGGGGTTTTGGGGTTGGGTTCTATGTCTTGTATTTCTATGTTCTATTTTCTATTTTTTCTATTTCTATGTCTAGTTTATTGTTTTGACCGTCAATTGGAGGCAGCTGTTCCTCGTTGCCTCTAATTGAAAGTCCTATTTAGTAGGGGTGTTTTTCATGTTTTTTTGTGGGTAGTTGTTCTTTGTATAGCTTAGTAGCCTTACAGGACTGTTTCGTCGTTGTTTTTGTATACGTGTTTATTTTTGTTTTCCTTCTTCAATAAAAAAGAAGATGAGTATACATAATCCCGCTGCGTTTTGGTCCAATCCCTACGACACCCGTGACAGAACTACCCACCACCAACGGACCAAGCAGCGGAGGAAGGAGCAACAGGAAGAGGGATGGACATGGAAGGAGATGAGGATGAGTTTATCCAGGGCTATGGAGGATTTAAGAAAGACAGAGAGGCATCCCCAAAACATTTATTTGGGGGGGGCACACGGGGAGTTGGGCAGAGTCAGGATGGAGACCTGAGCCAACTGCCCATGCTTATTATGGGGAGCAACGAGTCAAGAAAGCACCGAGCTATGGGGAAATGCGCACTGTATTGAGAAGAAGCATTCAAAGGCCGGTGCGATCGGTGGAAGCTCCTCAGCGTGGCCAGGCTACATTTACCATCCAGCCAGGACGGGATGTGCAGGAGGTGCGCTCCAGACCTCCAGTGCCTACTCATGGCCCGGTGTATCCAGTTCCTGCTCCTTGCACTAGCCCTGAGGTGCGTGCCTCTAGTCTGGCGCCTCCAAAGCCAGAACCACGC
Source organism: Salmo trutta (assembly GCF_901001165.1). Taxonomy (NCBI): domain Eukaryota; kingdom Metazoa; phylum Chordata; class Actinopteri; order Salmoniformes; family Salmonidae; genus Salmo; species Salmo trutta. The sequence continues at coordinate 21,444,643 of NC_042992.1, forward strand.
ACCAGGCCTCCAGTGCGTCAGCCCAGTCTAGTACGTCCTGTTCCCACTCCTCGCACTAGCCTTGGGGTGCGTGTCTCCAGTCTGGTACCTCCAGTACCAGCCCCATGCACCAAGCCTCCAGTGCGTCAGCCCAGTCCAGCTCGTCCTGCTCCTGCTCCTCGCACTAGCCCTGTGGTGCGTGTCCCTAGTCTGGCGCCTCCTAAGCCAGCCCCATGCATCAGGCCTTCAGTGCGCAGTCCCTGTCCAGAGCTTTCGGCAACAGTGCCCCGTCCAGAGCTTTCGGCAACAGTGCCCCGTCCAGAGTGTCCGGCAACAGTGCCCCGTCCAGAGTGTCCGGCAACAGTGCCCCGTCCAGAGTGTCCGGCAACAGGGCCCCGTCCAGAGTGTCCGGCAACAGTGCCCCGTCCAGAGTTTCCGGCAACAGTGCCCCGTCCAGAGCTTCCGGCGATAGTGACCCGTCTAGAGATGGCCCATAGTCCGGAGCTGACAGAGACAGCCCACAGTCCGGAACCGACAGAAACGGCCCACAGTCCAGAACCGACAGAGACGGCCCACAGTCCGGAACCGACAGAGACGGCCCACAGTCCGGAACCGACAGAGACGTCCCACAGTCCGGAACTGACAGAGACGTCCCACAGTCCAGAAGTGACAGAGACGCCCTACAGTCCGGAACCGACAGAGTCACCCTCCAGTCCAGAACCGGCGCAGCCAGAGTCGCCCTCCAGTCCGGAGCTCCCAGAGTTGCCCTCCAGTCCGGAGCTCCCAGAGTCGCCCTCCAGTCCGAGGTCTCCAGCGACGCGCATCAGCCCGAGGTCTCCAGCGACGCGCATCAGCCCGAGGTCTTCAGCAATGCGCCATAGCCCAGAGACTTCGGAAGGGGTAAAATATAATAAGCATTTAGCAGGGGTGGACAGGTTAGGTTGGGGAGTAAGGCTGGAGCCTGTGCCACCTCCGTAGTAGGAGGTTGGGGAGGGGGGGTGTAGCACAAGAACAGTCGGTGACGGTGGCCACCCTCCCTTCCCTCCCTTTAGTTAGGATTATTTTTTGGTTTTGGGGTTTATTTTTTTGTGTTTATTTTTTGTGTGAGGTGCTTCCGAGGTCTGCACCTTTGGGGGGAGGGGGGGGTACTGTCACGTCCTGACCAGTATAAGGGGTTATTTGTTATTGTAGTTTGGTCAGGACGTGGCAGGGGTGTGTTTGTTTTGTGTTGTCGGGGTTTTTGGGTTGTGTTCAATGTTTTGTATTTCCATGTTCTATTTTCTAGTTTTTCTATTTCTATGTCTAGTTTATTGTTTTGACCTTCAATTGGAGGCAGCTGTTCCTCGTTGCCTCTAATTGAAGGTCCTAGTTAGTAGGGGTGTTTTTCATGGGGTTTTTGTGGGTAGTTGTTCTTTGTATAGCCTAGTAGCATTACAGGACTGTTTCGTCGTAGTTTTTGTATACATGTTATTTTTGTTTTCCTTCTTCAATAAAAAAGAAGATGGGTATACATATTCCCGCTGCGTTTTGGTCCAATCCCTACGACACCCGTGACAAGGACATTCAGAGACTGCTGTTTTGTCTTGACTGTGTGCTTAGGGTTGTTGTCCTGTTGGAAGGTGAACCTTCGCCCCAGTCTGAGGTCCTGAGTGCTCTGAAGCAGGTTTTCATCAAGGATCTCTCTGTATTTTGCTCCGTTCATCTTTGCCTCAATCCTGATCTCCCAGTCCCTGGCGCTGAATAACTTCCCCACAGCATGATGCTGCCAGTGGTGGAAAAAGTATCCAATTGTCATACTTGAGTAAAAGTAAAGATACCTTAATATAAAATGACTCAAGTAAAATTGAAAGTCACCCAGTAAAATTCTACTTGAGTAAAAGTCTAAAAGTATTTGGTGTTAAATATACCAAAAGTAAATGTAAAAGAATTGCACAAATATACGTAAGTATCAAAAGTAAAGGTAAAAGTACGAATAATGAAAAAAATCCTTATATTAAGCAAACCAAACGGCACAATTTTCTTGTTTTTTTTAAATTTATGGATAGCCTGGGGCACACTCCAAAACTTTGACATAATTTACAAACAAAGCATTTGTGTTTAGTGAGTCCGCCAGATCAGAGGCAGTACGGATGACAAGGGATGTTGTCTTGATAAGTGTGTGAATTGAAACATTTTCTGTCTTGCTAAGCATTCAAAATGTAACGAGTACTTTTGGGTGTCAGGGGAAACGTATGGAGTAAAAAGTACATTCTTTTCTTTAGGAATGTAGTGTTGTACAGACACCCCAAAAAATACTTCAGTCGTACTTTAAAGTATTTTTGCGTAAGTACTTTACACCACTGGATGCTGCCACCACCATGCTTCACCGTAGGGATGGTGCCAGGTTTCCTCCAGACATGACGCTTGGCATTCAGGCCAAAGAGTTCAATCTTGGTTTCATCAGACCAGAGAATCTTGTTTCTCATGGTCGGAGAGTCTTTAGGTGCCTTTTGACAAACCCCAAGCAGCTGTCATGTGCCTTTTACTGAGGAGTGGCTTCCGTCTGGCCACTTTACCATAAAGGCCGGAATGGTGGAGTGCTGCAGAGATGATTGTCCTTCTGGAAGTTTCTCCCATCTCCACAGAGGAACTTTAGAGCTCTGTCAGAGTGACCATTTGGTTCTTGGTCACCTCCCTGACCAAGGCCCTTCTCCCCTGATTGCTCAGTTTGGCCGAGCGGCCAGCTCTAGGAAGAGTCTTGGTGGTTCGAAATTTCTTCCATTTAAGAATGATGGAGGCCGCTGTGTTCTTGGAGACCTTCAATGTTGCAGAATTTTTTTGGTACCCTTCCCCAGATCTGTGGCTCGACACAATCCTGTCTCGGCGCTCTATGGCCAATTCCTTCGACCTCATGGCTTGGTTTTTGCTCTGACATGCACTGTCAACTGTGGGACCTTATATAGACAGGTGTGTGCCTTTCCAAATCATGTCCAATCAATCGAATTTACCACAGGTCGACTCCAATCAAGTTGTAGAAACATCTCAAGGAAGATCAATGGAAACAGGATGCACCTGAGATCAATTTCGAGTCTCATAGAAAAGGGTCTAAATACTTATGGTAAATTAGGTATTTCTAAACACTTGTTTACTCTGCAACTCCTCAATGGGCTCGGGAGAGGCAAAGGTCAAGACATGCGTCCTCTGAAACATGTCCCGACTGGCCGCCTACTTCTTAACACACTGCTCGCTCAACCCAGAAGTCAGCCGCACCAATGTGTCAGAGGAAACACTGTTCGAATGACGACTGAAGTCAGCTTGCAGGCGCCCGGCCCACCACAAGGAGTCGCTAGAGCGTGATGAGCCAAGGAAAGTCTCCCCTGCCAAACCTTTCTCAAACCCGGACGGTGCCGACCTTTGGGGCTCCCGGCCACAGCCAGCTGTGGGATTGAACCCTAGGATGTAGTGCCTTAGAACGTTGTGCCACTCGGGACCCCTCCCCTGTTTCTGCCTCATGCTTCAGAAACAGAAGATGGCTCAATACAATGCAAAATATATGAAAATGGCTGTATCTTTTCACTTTAATTAACATAACCATAGACCACTTAAACTGGTACAACACCTCCACTGACAGGTGGCCAAAAATAAATTGTTGAAATCCACGCCCCTACTAAACCATACCCCAATATAATTTCCCTGTGTGCCTTGCCTTTTCGAGTGAATTGTAGATTTATAACCCATGAATGTATTTGTTGGTGACAGAGTCATGGTTGTTGAATTTGATAATTTGTTAATTTTCAGTCCTGTGGATTTCACCAAGTGAGTTCCTACTGTAGGCTAATGTTATCATTAAAATTAAACTGTTTATGACAATACATTACATATATCATAAGGCCTTACTTTGATGGCCATGTTTTACCCCAACACAGTGGTGTTAGGAACCTACTAGTTTACAGGCCACATACAGGCCTGCAAGTTACATTATGCTGGCTTAAAAAGTTATATGTTATTCCTATTGGCCCACCCAGGCCTACCCATGCCGCAAAGAAGAGACAGTACAACACCCCCCCCCCCCCCCCCCTCGCGGTCTCTCTCTCTCTGTCTTCCATCTGTGTGAACTACTGAATTCTATTTTCACGTGCCACCACTGAAGCAGGCAGAAGTCAGTTGTTACATAGTAGGTACATAGCTATTACATAGTTACTACATGGTTATTCCATAGCTATAACAGGTACCTGTCGTGCTAACACCAGTAGAGTGATGAAGAAGATGAAGAGAGAAACAGAACCCATCGTCTTCAGATCCTTTAGAATGCCTGGCCTGAGAAGAGAGGGATGAGTAGAGAGAGAAAAAGAGATGGAAGAAAGAAAGAACAACAACAAAAGAATTAGTCTGTCACCAGCTGAAAGCTCAACTTTCTATAGATGTAATAACTTGATCGGTCTCAGGAGTGAATCTCCTGCTCTGTTCTCTCTCCCCCTCTCTCTCTCTCTCTCTCTCTCTCTCTCTCCCTCTTTCTTTAACTGTCACTCATATCAGCAAAATCAATTCCACTCTATCAACACAAAAACCCAATATCGTAGAACGTCAGTCATGATTGCAGCAACAATTACCCCGGCAATAAAGTTATATTCCTTCGACAGACATTCCCTAATAAGTTCTTGCCTATTATTACACAGATCACAGAGAGGAAAGGAACAGTGTTAAAGAGATTCTCCGGTACTTTTGTATATTTGAAGACAGTAGTTCTGAAAGTAGCGCTCACAATTGCACACTATGTCACATATGTGCAGAAATGTGCAGCACATCATTGCTCTCTTTCTCACTCTGCTGTGTGTGCATGATAGCCTCTTACTAGCTGTCACTCATATGGCAAGGGGCTGAAGCTCATTGGTTCAACTCAAATTGCTAGGGGGCTGACTGGCATTTTGGAAGAATTGCGCAGCACAGCTTCCAGAAAAATAGTTGCTTTCAAACTAGGGATGTCATGGCTAATTGAGGTAAGACAGTAATTCTGCTCATAAATTATGCATCATTGACACATCCAGCCGAAAGCGGGAGGTTTAAAAACTGTATGTGTGCGCACAGCAAAATCAATGGTGTACATTTAACTCAGAAAGTGAAAAATGTACACTATTTTCAGTGAAGTAGTATATACAGTCCCACTGAGCTGGTGTTAAAATAACACTTTTGAAAGTGTTAAAGATTTAACTCTATTGCAGTGTTCCCCTTTTCAATTAACTTGATTGTGATGTTTGCATAACTCTACTGTAGAGTGATACACAGCACCTAGAGTGTAAAACATAACACTTGATTTAGAGTAAACTGGACTCACTTTGCTTAGTGCAGACGCTGTAACACTTTCCCAGTGAAGGAAATTAACACCTGTAATGTTACAGGAATTTTGGGGTGTTGTTAAAACACTGTATGGTGTAAAGTCTAATATGCGTACTTCCCAGGGTGCCTTTTTTTCAGAGTGAATTGCTGTGTTACCACCCATGATGTATTTGTTAGTGACAGAGACTTTCCTTTTAAAGGCCTGTGGCTTTCACCAAGTAGGTACCTAGAAGAATGCCATAATTAAAACGTAACTATATGACAATACATATATCATAAGGCATTATTGATGGCCTAGTTTTACCCTAACACAGTGGTGTTAGGAAACTCCTGGTTTACAGGCCACATCAGGCCTGCAACTCATATTATGCTCGCTTTCAAAGTGATGTGTAATTACTATTGAAATCCAGCCAGAGTTAGGATATCCAACAGATGGAATGACTGTCAGGGTTAGGAAAGTTGTTAAAAAGACACCTAAACCCTTCAAGAGGTTAAACTGGAAAAACCATTTCAGCTATGGATGCAATGTTATTGGTGTGTGCATGTGTGCTTCAGTGCTAATTTCATCAACTAAAATAGTGGTATTTTCAGTGGCAATTGAGGAGACGATAACTCAATAGACCCAGAAAAAAACTATAACTAAATATTAATTATTTTATATTTGTGTTGACGAAAATGAGACGAGACTAAATTATCTCTGTGACTAAAATCTGAGTAGTAAGTGGACTGGACAGTTTTTGGAGAGATTGAGATATTTTCAGTGTTATTTGCAATTTGGCAGTGTGGTGGCACATCAGCAGCAACGAATCATTGATGGAAATAAGGCATACTCTCTATGGCTACTCTCCCGGTGATAAAAGCTCCCGGGAGAAAAAGGGGTGACGGGGCCTCCTGAGTGGCACAGCAGTCTAAGACACTGCATCACAGTGCTAGAGGCGTCACTACAGATCTGGGTTCAATCCCAGGCTGTATCGTAAATAGCCGTGATCAGGAGTCCCATAGAGCGGCACACAATTGGCCCAGCATCGTCTGGGTTAGGGGAGGGTTTGGCCGGGGGGTTTTCACTTGGCTCATCACGCTCTAGCGACTCCTTTGTGGCAGGCAGGCACCTGCAGGCTGACCTCGGTCGTAAGTTGAACGGTATATCTTCCGACACATTGCTGCGGCTGACTTCCGGGTTAAGCGGGCGGGTGTTAAGAAGTGTGTTTTTTTTCGGGTCATGTTTCGGTGGACGCTTGACTGGACCTTCACCTCCCGAGCCCGTTGGGGAGTTACAGCGATGAGACAAGATCGAAATTGGGGAGAAAAAAGGGGGTATTATACAAAAAAGGGCCAATGTTTTGACCCATTTTATTGTGTAGATTCAAAAAAGACCAAATGCAACATTTCCACAGAAGAAGACAGTGTTTGCACCCACAAGTTGATGGGGAAAAATACCTCCGACCTCAAGAGACATCATCTTTCTGTTGTATATAAATTATCAGAAATCTGCCAGTGACCTTTTCCTCTATGCAGATGATTCTGCTCTGTTGGTTTCCCACAAAGATAAAATGTGGTTGAGAAAGCCCTCAGTGATGAACTTCTGAATGTCAGTAAATGGCCATCTTGTTCGGGTCCAAAGTGAAACAGGAAATCCCCTGATTTTAAGGTGGTAGTAGGTGACATAGTAGTCACAGCAAAAGACTCTGTTAATTATCTTGGTTGTGTGCTAGATAACCATCTCACAGGTGAGAGCATTGAAAAAAACGTTATCTCCAAAGTAAAGCATAAAATTAGGTTTCTGTCAAGAACCTCCAAATATCTGGATAAGAACGCAATGGGGGACATTGGCTGGGGCTCTTGTTCAGCACCACTTTGACAATGTGTGCTCTTCCTGGTACAATAGACATCTCAGAATAAATTAGTCAGGATTATTCTTAAACTTCCAGCAATTACACATCTTGACCATTCCCCTTTTGAAAGCCTTAGATGGCTCAAAGTCGAGGAGAGAGTCTTCACGTCAACAGTGAAGAGTCGACACCGGGATGCTAGCCTTTGCCTTCTAGGCAAAGAAAAAGTAATATCTCAGACTGGCCAATAAAAATAAAAGATTAAGATGGGCAAAAGAACACAAACACAGGACAGAGGAACTCTGCCTAGAAGGCCAGCATCCCAGAGTCGACTCTTCACTGTTGACGTTGAGACTGGTGTTTGCTGGTACTATATAATGAAGCTGCCAGTTGAGGACTTGTGAGGCGTCTGTTTCTCAAAGAGGCGTCTGTTTCTCAAACTAGACACTCTAATGTACTTGTCTTCTTGCTCAGTTGTGCACCGGGGCCTCCCACTCCTCTTTCTATTCTGATTAGAGCCAGTTTGCGCTGTTCTCTGAAGGGGAGTAGTACAAAGCGTTGTACGAGATCTTCAGTTTCTTGGCAATTTCTCACATGGAATAGCCTTCATTTCTCAGAACAAGAATAGACTGACGAGTTTCAGAAGACAGTTATTTGTTTTTTGCCATTTTGAGCCTGTAATCGAACCCACAAATGCTGATGCTCCAGATACTCAACTAGTCTAAAGAAGGCCAGTTTTATTGCTTCTTTAATCAGAACAACAGTTTTCAGCTGTGCTAACATAATTGCAAAAGGGTTTTCTAATGATCGATTAGCCTTCTAAAATGATAAACTTGGATTAGCTAACACAACATGTCATTGGAACACAGGAGTGATGTTGCTGATAATGGGCCTCTGTACGCCTATGTAGATATTCCATTAAAAATCAGCCGTTTCCAGCTGCAATAGTCATTTAAAACATTAACAATGTCTACACTGTATTTCTTATACATTTGATGTTATTTTAATGGACGAAAAAATGTGCTTTTCTTTCAAAAACCAGGACATTTCTAAGTGACCCCAAACTTTTGAACGGTAGTGTATATAACTACTTTAACTTGGTACAGGATAACCACAACTATTCCACTAGGAGTGAAACTGATGCTGTTCCTTTTAGATGTAAAAGTGGTATGGGGAAAGAAACTTTTTTATACTATTCTTCCGAAGAATTTGAAATGTATAACATCTAAAAGTAGTTTCAAGTTCTCACTGAAAAAATTGCTAAATAGTAGCTTGTTTCCAAAGTGAGTCGTAAGACTATAGTACAAAGGTGAGAAGAAAATGCCTGGGATAGCATATGGTCTGCCTTTTGGTGTCTATTGTGTATCATATTGTGATTGTCTTGTATATATTATGGATTGAACGTTTTATATGTTCGGGATTGATGTATGTATTAGGGGTATGTGAAACAAGGGAGATGTACCGGTCCAATGTTGTTTATCAGGAAATGGAATTGTACTAATTAGCTAATTTATTGAAACAAACAACAATTTTGTCTGTCATTGTCTGTTGCTAATACAATACCTTGTTGCATCCCCCCTTCCCCCTCCCCCCTCCCACCTTCCCCCTCCCCCCTCCCCCCTTCCATCTTCAAAAGGACCACAATGGAAATAAGCTTTTAAGCTTTATTGTGTTATCCTTGATGATTTTCTTAAATTGTATGTGGAGGCCTCACCGGCTGGAGCGCCCTTATTTATGCATTTTAAAAATGGTCTAATCAATCAATCAAGCAATCAATCCCAATATATATGCTCAGCTAGGCTAATAACAGATTGGTAATGCTAGCTAGTAGTTTGCTGCAACATATCAGACCGCTACTTAAGACACAACTTTGATAAAAAATATAACTACAGTATGTCAAGGGGAAGGGCTCCAGATTGCAATTATTTAGTAGTATTTTGAAAACCTTTCACTTGGCTGGGCGGGTAAAATTTCTAATTGCTCACTCAAAAGTTTCAAAACATCCTATTTTTTGGGTTGCTAAAACCATGATTTGGTCAAACAGTAAAGTGCATTATCCTCATGATTCCTGTAATGAAAGTGTCTGCCCTGCCCCTGGGCCTGTTCCACAGGGACCTGCTGCTGTTGAGCGAGCCACTTGATGTGCTCTTCGGGAGAGAGAAAAAATGCATAACATTTCAAAATCCAATTGCGGGAAATACATAGCTTTGGGAGAAGCTACTGTTGTTCTCAGCTTTCTGTGTGTATACTTTTTATTTGTCATCCCTTAATATTGAGGTCAACAGCAATTATTTTACAACCGAGATATTTGATATGGCTTTAAGCATATCAAAGCACGCGAAATGCGCAATTGCCCATCGGCCATTGCGAGTGCACAGGGTAGTAGGGCTACAACTGAAAGGTTTTTTAGGGCATTACTTTTAATGTTCATTAATACATGACTACTAGCAGTGGGTATTATAGTTAGTGTTAGCGATCCAGCTAATGTGTTTTGAGTTTTCACTTCTTCATGTGGTGTATAAGCCCACAAATAGAGCACATGAAGACATAGTCAAAATCATCTCTATTGAACCAAACATTTCAGAAAATTCTAGAGCCCTATTTTAACAGTAAAATATTAAACCAATAGCCTATTGTGAACTCACAATTCATGACAATCACCGGATTAGGTTGCACATGAACATATACTGAATCATGCATTCCTGCTTGGACATGTTAGATAAAAAAAAGTATTTATTGAATAGCTTACCATCTTATTGTTCTATTACACAGTCTAAAGCACTGTGAATTACTTTATAAGGTGAATTATAACACCGCAGGAAAAAATAGGTGCGACCAAATCATGGGCTGGTGCCACTGAAAAAGTTGGTGGCTCTAGACAACATGTTAGACTGTAGTTTTTATCTGCTGCAGAGTATTATGTTCTTCTGTCAACTTGGCCGTTGGGAACAAAATAACGCGATAGGATTTTATGCAGAAAATACGTTGCCAGGACACGGCTATGTATGTTTATACACATAGAAGTCAGTGATTTATGTTTAGTATAGATTAATGAGGCAATACAAAATATGACTGAAAAGAAAAGGCATTTAGTTGACAAAAATGTCCCACTGTTTTTGTAGTTTTGACAATAACTAGACTAAATCATTATTGAAATTATATTTCTGTTGAAATGACAGACTAGACTATTTAAATCTAAAAAAGAGTGCCAAAATTAACACTGGTGTGCTTGCTCATCTCTCTACCCTACACACTTCCACAGCCATTCCCTAAAGGCTGTGTGTCTCTGGCTTCTACCCTATGTTTAACACCAGGGTTTTCATAAAAGGAAAGCTGTCTCTCTAACCTGTTCTCTCTCCGTGTGTGTGTGTGTGTGTGTGTGTGTGTGTGTGTGTGCGTGTGCGTGTGCGTGTGCGTGTGCGTGTGTGTGTGTACCTGTCCAGTGTCTGTGTGCTGTAGAGTGCAGTACTGTATCCGTCCAGCAGGGGCGCATGTGTCTGGAGGATGATGATGTTGTAAATCACCATGGCAACTAACATTACAACCATCTTCAGCTCATAGTTGATCCTCAGGAACACAGAACACGACACCAGACCCAGGATACAACAGTAGATAAAATACTACAGAGAGAGAGAGACAGAGAGAGAGGATATGGGAGGGGGAGAGAGAAGAGAGGAACAGAGAGAAGAGAGGGAGAAAGCGGAGGGGGAAAGAAGGATAAGTGAAGTCGATAAAAAACTCTCAGAGAGATGTTATATTTCATCTTTTGAGATGACATAGAAAGATGGAGAGAGTCAAACTGCAGACTATACTCCACTTAATGAATAGCAAGCCATAACAACAGTTCCTCACAAAAAATGTCCAGTCAACATCTTTCCCTCAAAACTATAATGGACATCGCATATCGTGGCCTATAAAAAGGGAATATTGCTCTTTATGTGCTCAGTATCACGTCACTGAATGGTCTTTGGCTAGGGAGTATTATGGTCCGTTAGGGGAGAGCTGGGCCAACACAGGGCAATGGGAGGGTAGGTAGGTAGGTAGGTAGGTAGGTAGGTAGGTAGGTAGGCAGGTAGGTAGGTAGGTAGGTAGGTAGGTAGGTAGGGAGGGAGGGAGGGAGGTAGGTAGGGAGGTAGGTAGGTAGGTATGAAGGTAGGGAGAGAGGTAGGGAGGTAGGTATGAAGGTAGGGAGGTAGGGAGGGAGGTAGGGAGGGAGGGAGGGAGGGAGGTAGGGAGGTAGGTAGGTAGGTAGGGAAGGAGGTAGGGAGGTAGGGAGGTAGGTATGAAGGTAGGGAGGGAGGTAGGGAGGGAGGTAGGGAGGGAGGGAGGGAGGTATGTAGGTAGGTAGTTAGGTAGGGAAGGAGGTAGGGAGGTAGGGAGGTAGGGAGGTAGGTATGAAGGTAGGGAGGTAGGTAGGTAGGAGGTAGGGAGGTAGGTAGGTAGGTAGGTAGGTAGGTAGGTAGGTAGGTAGGTAGGTAGGGAGGTAGGTAGGTAGGGAGGTAGGTAGGTAGGTAGGTATGAAGGTAGGGAGGTAGGGAGGGAGGTAGGGAGGGAGGGAGGGAGGTAGGGAGGGAGGTAGGTAGGTAGGTAGGTAGGGAGGTAGGTAGGTAGGTAGGTATGAAGGTAGGGAGAGAGGTAGGGAGGTAGGTATGAAGGTAGGGAGGGAGGGAGGTAGGGAGGGAGGGAGGGAGGTAGGTAGGTAGGGAGGTATGAAGGTAGGGAGGTAGGGAGGAAGGTAGGGAGGGAGGTAGGGAGGGAGGGAGGGAAGGAGGTAGGGAGGGAGGTAGGGAGGTAGGATGGAGGTAGGGGAGGGAGGTAGGGAGGGAGGTAGGGAGGGAGGGAGGTAGGGAGGTAGGGAGGTAGAGAGGTAGGGAGGGAGTTAGGTAGGAAGGTAGGGAAGGAGGTAGGGAGGTAGGGAGGTAGGGATGGAGGTAGGGAGGTAGGGAGGTAGGGAGGGAGGTAGGGAGGGAGGTAGGGATGGAGGTAGGGAGGTAGGGAGGTAGGGAGGGAGGTAGGGAGGGAGGTAGGGAGGTAGGGAGGTAGGGAGGTAGGGAGGTAGAGAGGTAGGGAGGGAGTTAGGTAGGAAGGTAGGGAAGGAGGTAGGGAGGTAGGGAGGGAGGTAGGGAGGTAGGGAGGGAGGGAGGTAGGGAGGGAGTTAGGTAGGAAGGTAGGGAAGGAGGTAGGGAGGTAGGAAGGTAGGGAGGGAGGGAGGGAGGTAGGGAGGGAGGTAGGTAGGAAGGTAGGGAAGGAGGTAGGGAGGTAGGAAGGTAGGGAGGTAGGGAGGGAGGTAGGGAGGGAGGTAGGTAGGAAGGTAGGGAAGGAGGTAGGGAGGTAGGGAGGGAGGTAGGGAGGAACAGCAATTAGGAGGGAAAGAAAGAAAGGAAGAAAGGAAGACTAACTGAGCCTGTGGAGAGCAGTGAATCAGGACTAGCTATTACTGGCTGACTTATAGAGGCCGCTATGCAGTAGGGTAAACACCATTACATTTAGAAGATAGGAGACATGGGTCCGGGCTATTAGCAAAGAGAGGTGTGTATGTGAAAAGAAAAGAGAGAAAAAGAAAGAAATAGTACCAGGAGATAATAGATAATAGAGGGAACTGGCTCCCAGTCAAGACTAATGGCAAAGAGAGGTGTGTGTGAATGAAAGCTTAGCCTGAACTAGAAGTGGGGGCCACATTAAATCAGATTGTGGGCTGTGAATGGCTACAGGGTCACATGTATCAAACATGTGAAAAGTAGAAAACCACAATTATTCAAAATAAATGGGTCTATAAGAACGTCTATTTAGAAAAAGGGGATAAGATTGAGGTGTTGGACACTATGGAGGAGGGTAATGATGTGTAAAATATTATTGTTAACTATTGATACATTTGTACACAGAACATGAAAAATAAGAAGGAAAACTGTGTCTGAAAGATGGTACAATGGGCTGGATCGGTTCATAATTTTTTTTCAGTTGGTTTATGAGTTCCTTGAGGCGTAAAACATCAGTAATAAGCTAACTGAGCCCTAGTCACCAAGGCTGCTCTCTGGTGCTGATAACAAACACTATGGCAATACTCAATCTCAGGAGGACAGAGTTTTTGTTTCTAACAGACAGAGATCATCTTGCCTCAGACGTAGCTAGGAGCGAGTGAATATGTGTGAAGTGTGTAAAGCAAGGTTGGAAGCCTAGGGCTGTCGTGCGACAAATTCAAATGCAATTGAGAGAAAAACACAGTTGCAACAGCACACCAGATGCAAGCCAACCTCCCATGAACTTCAACTACTTTGGACTCCTGAGATGAAGGAGAGGAGACAAGGAGAGGAACGTTTATTGATAAACAATGTTAACAAACATTACTTTTGTGGCCCTGGTTAAAGAAATGTGATTGTTGACTTAAAATACTGCACAAAGGAGTGATGTAAAATGAATGTTCTGAACTAATAAAAACAGAAAGATAGTGATGAACACTATAACTTCATGAAATACAGTACACTACAGAACCATGGAATCAAGCAGGTTTTTCACCTGAAGTATTTGAAATATTTGAAACCCAGGTCTGACCCAAAGTAGATGTCAGTAGCGTAGGCAGTTAGAAGCACAGTGACGTATCCCACTGGGCACAGACGTCAATTTAACGTCTATTCCACGTTGGTTCAACATCACTTAATTGAACTGACATGGAAACAATGTTGATTCAACCAGTGTGTGCCCAGCAGGATGCTTCAATGCGGTTATATTCGTGGCTTATTGGGAGTGTGGCTTTCAGTTATTTTGGCCATCCATCTTATGAGAGTGAACGCCATTCCAGTTCTTCTGCATGCCGTTCCAGTTCTTCTGAATGCCGTTCCAGTTCTTCTGAATGCCGTTCCAGTTCTTCTGAATGCCGTTCCAGTTCTTCTGAATGCCGTTCCAGTTCTTCTGAATGCCGTTCCAGTTCTTCTGTATGCCGTTCCAGTTCTTCTGTATGCCGTTCCAGTTCTTCTGAATGCCGTTCCAGTTCTTCTACCCTATAACGCCGGCTCTGATGCTCAACGGATGTGGCAGGGCTTGAAAACTATCACAGATTACAAAGGGAAACCCAGCCGTGAGCTGCCCAGTGATGCGAGCCTAGTAGACGAGCTAAATGCCTTCTACACTCGCTTTGAGGCAAGCAACACTGAACCAGCTGTTTCGGATGACTATGTGATCTTGCTCTCTGTAGCCAATGTGAGTAAGCCCTTTAAACAGGTTAACATTCGCAAGGCTGCGGGGCCAGACGGAATACCAGGACGCATACTCAGAGCATGCGCTGACCAGCTGGCAAGTGTCTTCACTGACCTTTTCAACCTATTCCTGACCCGGTCTGTAATAGCAACTTGTTTCAAGCAGACCACCATAGTCCTAGTGCCCAAGAACGCCAAAGTAGCCTGTCTAAATGACTTTAGACCTATAGTACTCACATCTATAGCCATGAAATGCTTTGAAAGGCTGGTCATGGCTCACATCAACGCCATCATCCCAGACACCCTGGAACCACACTTCTCATACTGCCCCAACAGATCCACAGACGAGGCAATCGCTATTGCACTGCCCTCACCAACTTGAACAAGAATTGACTAATTGACTACCGCTGAGCATTCAACACCATAGTCCTTCCAAGCTCCTTCCAAGCTCATCACCAAGCTCAGGACCCTGGGACTGAACACCTCCCTCTGCAAATAGATCCTGGACCTCCTGATGGGCCTCCCCCAGGTGGTGATGGTAGGCAACAACACATCCACCACACTGACCATCAACACGCACAGGGGCCGCTCTGGGATGTGTGCTTAGTCCCCTTCTGTACTCCCTGTTCACCCACGACTGCCTCGCCTCTCCTGAATCCAACACCATCATCGTTAAGTTTGTTGACGACACAACAGTGGTAGGACTGATCACTGATGACGAAGCAGCCAATAGGGAGGAGCCAATAGGAAGCAGTGTGGTGCCAGGACAAAAACCTCTCCCTTTGTCAGCAAGACAAAGGAGCTGATTGTGGACCACAGGAAATGGAGGGGTGAGCATGCCCCCCATGGGGCTGTAGAGGAGCGGGTCGAAGGAATTGACATGGTCCACACACACCCACACAGTTGTGAAAAGTGTACAACAGTGCCTCTTTCCCCTCAGGAGGCTGAACAGATTTGGCATGGGCCCTAAGATCCTCAAAACATTCTGCAGCTGCACCATTGAGAGCATCTTGAGTGGCCGCATCACCACTTGGTACGGCAACTGCAAGGCACCAGACCGCAAGGCGCTACAGAGGGCGGTGAGTACGTCCCAGTACATCACTGGGTCCTAGCTCACTGCCATTCAGGACTTCTATACCAGTTGATGTCGGAGGAAGGCCTCCAGCTATCCAAGCCATAGACTGTTCTCTCTGCTACTGCACAGCAAGCTGTACCAGTGTCTGGAAACAACAGAACCCTGAACAGCTTCTACCCTCAAGCCAAAAGACTGCTAAACAGGACTGCTAAACAAGGCTGCTAAATAACCAATCAAATGGCTACCCGGACTAACTGCATTGATCATTTGTTTAACTAATTCTCCTGCACAGAATCTATGCACACACACGGGACACTACCGACACACTCACACATACTTACACCCCAACAAACACACACACATTGCATACGGCCACACACACATAACACACACACACACTTTCACACTTTCACACTCACCATATACGCTGCTGCTACTGTCTATTATCTATCATGTTGCCTAGTCACTTTACCCCTGCCTTTATTTACAGTACATAACTACCTTAATTACCTCGTACCCCTGCACATTGACTTGGTACACCCTGTATATAGCCATGTTATATTTATTTGTTATTGTAATTTGTCATTTTTTTGTGCCTACTCTGGTAGATGTACTCACAGGCAGGTAGAACTTATTCCCATCCGTGAGGTGGGTGAGGCTGTGGGAGCTGAGCATGCTGTCATTGGTCAGGTTCATGGTAGGGGGTGTGGTCAGAAACTCATCTTCCAGGAAGAACTGGAAAGAAGTTTAGAGGAGATGAGAAAGAAAAGGGGAGAAGAGAAGTTATACTGGGCTGTATTCCAGTGTGATCATTTTCATGGCTGTAATGGCAGTTTTGCCTGCCACATCCTCCGCAGGCACGCACTCTCACAAACACACACACACACACACACACACACACACACACACACACACACACACACACGAACAAGATCAACCAGTAAAACCAGTAAAATCTGTAAATTGGTTCCTCACCATATTGAAAACAGCCATGACAAGTATAACAGCGGTGGTTGTCATGGTGAGGACCAATCGGAGCCAGGGTTTGTTGGCGATGATGATGCGTGAGGAAGTAGGGAGCCAGGGGAGAGAGCACCACGATCCTTTACCTCCCTGCTGAGAGAGACAGAGGGAGGGAGAGAGGGACAGAGAGACAAGCAGGGGACAGACAAAATTAGATTCAGATCAGAATAGTGAGGAAAGCCTTAAACAGAGAGAGAGAGAGAGACAGAGAGAGAGAGAGAGAGAGAGAGAGAGACAGACAGAGAGAGAGAGAGAGAGAGAGAGACAGAGAGAGAGAGAGACAGAGAGAGACAGAGAGAGAGAGAGAGAGAGAGAGACAGAGAGAGAGAGAGACAGAGAGAGAGACAGAGAGAGAGAGAGAGTGAGAAAGAGAGCTCTATGGACAGTTCACTCTTGCCGTAGTGCAACGTGAGGAGAAGCCATGAAATGGAAGGCTGTAGGGGACAGAGAACAAACAACGACTGCAGTAACAGATCTTCTGTCTGCATCAATACTCTCCTCACCCCAGAGCAATTTACCTCCATCGATTTCCTCTCTACAACACCTCTTTGACACACCTTGACTCTCAACACACAACTTCCCTTGGCCAGGAAGAGAAAGGACCAGATAACAAAGGTTTATCATTTTGTTTATAATTCGTAATTCAGAGCACTAGACTATACTATACTTTACCATACTATACTATACTATACTATACTATACTATACTATACTATACTATACCATACTATACTATACTATACTATTCTATACTTAAGCCATTAGGCCCAAGGAGGTGTGTTTTATGGCCAATATAACATGGTAAAATGCCGTTTTTACATACGACACAACGCGAAGTTCCTGGACACAACCCTTAGTGTACTGGCCATATACCACAAACCCGAGGTGAATTATTGCTATTATAAACTGGTTACCAATGTAATTAGAGCAGTAAAAATACATGTTTTTTCATACCTGTGGTAAACAGTCTGATATACCACAGCTGTCAGCCAATCAGCATTCAGGGCTCGAACCTCCCAATTTCTTTATATACTATATACTATACAGTATAATACTATACTGTACTATACTATACAATATATACTATACTATACTGTAATTTACTTTACTATACCATGTCCTTCCTTTTCTCTTCACATGGTCACATGGTTTGGGTTGGCTAGGATATACTAAGACATTGTGAGACATCAGGAATCATTTAAGTCTCAAGGTAGAACTCAATGCAGGTCCCAGGGACAGACAGACTGCTGTGTTTTAGACTGTTGGTGTATAATCCTGTGTTCCACAAAATATGACTGTCCTTCAAGCTCAATCACTCCTCCAAGGTCTGGTCTCTGCTTAGAGTCATCAAAGGATGAGAAAGCTGTTAATCGGTTCTTTCTGGTTTGTTAGTCTTTCTCATCTTCATCTGACCCCTCTCTCATCCTCCCTCTGTCTCCCCCTCTCTTTTCCTCCCTCTGTCCACCACTCTCTCTTCCTCCCTCTGTCTCCCCCTCTCTCTTCCTCCCTCTGTCTCCCCCTCTCTTTTCCTCCCTCTGTCTACCACTCTCTCTTCCTCCCTCTGTCTCCCCCTCTCTCTTCCTCCCTCTGTCTCCCCCTCTCTCTTCCTCCCTCTGTCTCCCCCTCTCTCTTCCTCCCTCTGTCTCCCCCCTCTCTTTTCCTCCCTCTGTCTACCACTCTCTCTTCCTCCCTCTGTCTCCCCCTCTCTCTTCCTCCCTCTGTCTCCCCCTCTCTCTTCCTCCCTCTGTCTCCCCCTCTCTCTTCCTCCCTCTGTCTCCCCCTCTCTCTTCCTCCCTCTGTCTCCCCCTTTCTTTTCCTCCCTCTGTCTCCCCCTCTCTTTTCCTCCCTCTGTCTACCACTCTCTCTTCCTCCCTCTGTCTCCCCTCTCTCTTCCTCCCTCTGTCTACCACTCTCTCTTCCTCCCTCTCTCCCCCTCTCTCTTCCTCCCTCTGTCTACCACTCTCTCTTCCTCCCTCTCTCCCCCTCTCTCTTCCTCCCTCTGTCTACCACTCTCTCTTCCTCCCTCTGTCTCCCCCTCTCTCTTCCTCCCTCTGTCTCCCCCTCTCTTTTCCTCCCTCTGTCTACCACTCTCTCTTCCTCCCTCTGTCTCCCCCTCTCCCTTCCTCCCTCTGTCTCCCTCTCTCTGTCTCCCCTCTCTCTTCCTCCCTCTGTCTCCCACCCCTCACTCTTCCTCCATCTATCTCCCCCTCTCTCTTCATCCCTCTCTCCCTCTCTCTCTCCCCCCTCTGTTTCCCCCTCTCTATTCCTCTCTCTGTCTCCCCCTCTCTATTCCTCCCTCTGTCTCCCCCCTCTGTCTCCCCCCCTCTCATCCTCCCTCTGTCTACCACTCTCTCTTCCTCACTCTGTCTCCCCCTCTCTCTTCCTCCCTATGTCTCCCCCTCTCTCTTCCTCCCACTGTCTCCCCCTCTCTCTGTCTCGCCTTCTCTCTTCCTCCCTCTGTCTCCCCCTCTCTCTGTCTCCCCCTCTCTCTTCCTCCCTCTGTCTCCCCCCCCTCTCTGTCTCGCCTTCTCTCTTCCTCCCTCTGTCTCACCCTCTCTCTTCCTCCCTCTGTCTCCCCCTCTCTCTGTCTCCCCCTCTCTCTGTCTCCCCCTCTCTCTGTCTCCCCCTCTCTCTTCCTCCCTCTCTCTCTCTCCCTCTGTCTCCCCCTCGCTCTTCCTCTAGCTTGCTCTTCCTCTCTCTTCTTCTCCATTCTCTTCATCCATATATCTTCCTCCCTCTCTCCCTCTTTTTCTATCTGAATCTTCCCTCTCCCTCTATATCCATCTCTCTCTCCCCCCTCTCTCACTCTCTCTCCCCCCTCTCTCACTCTCTCTCCCCTCTCACTCTCTCTCCCTCTCTATCGCTCTCTCTCTCCCACTCTCTCTCGCTCTCCCCTCTCTCTCTCCCTCTCAGTCTGTGATTTTGTTCTACACTCACATACAATAGACAGGATTTTAGGGTGTGTGTGTGTGTGTGTGTGTGTGTGTGTGTGTGTGTGTGTGTGTGTGTGTGTGTGTGTGTGTGTGTGTGTGTGTGTGGGTGGGTGTGTGTGTGTGTGTAACTTACCAAGATGTGGCTAGAGAAACATATGACCAGGATCAGACCTAACAGGAGGAAAGACATGCCGAAGGAGATCCCCAACACTGCTGTTCTGTAACACACACACACACACACACACACACACACACACACACACACACACACACACACACACACACACACACACACACACACACACACACACACACACTTTATTTTATTATTATTTATTTTTGTATTGCATTTTCAAACACACAATCTACCTGCAGTGAAGTCGCTCAGCATTTACATTACATTCAGTCATCCAGCAGATACTCCCATCCAGAGCGACCCACAGGAGCAACCAGGGTCAAGCTCCCTGCCCAAGAGCACAAGGACAGATCCCCCCCCACCCAGTTGAATCGGGGACCCAAACCAGTGACCTCTCGGCCACCGGTCCAAGCTCCTAACCGCCAGGCCACCAAAGCCCCCCCAAAAAGACTCCTCCTCCACTCCCCAACACCGACCCCGCCGCCCCCCTCCAACCCAACCAAAACCACCACCCACCCGATGCGCCAACAACCAACAAAAAGAACAGAAGGGAAATAAGAGAAAAACAAAGGAAAACAACAGAAAACCACAATGCAAAAACAAAAGACATAAAGGACAACACAAATCAAAACTGCAAGGCCAACAGGATATGTTGGTGTGCATGTGTGGGACTATTTAAGTGTGTGTGTGTGTGTGTGTGTGTGTGTGTGTGTGTGTGTGTGTGTGTGTGTGTGTGTGTGTGTCTGTGCACGTGTGTGCATTTGAATGCGAGTGTGTGTATGCATGCTTGCGTGACATCAGCTTCAGGCAAACAGGTAATGAATGTAAAAATAATCCTTTTTAGTGTCAGTTGAACTTATTTAAAAAAAACGTTTATCTTTGACTGTCATTCTACCCCCCGCCCAGCAACTTCAGTCCCACCTGTCTCCATTTCCACATCCCAACCCTCAGCTTCCCTCAGCCCATCCCACCTATCTCTGCTGGCCATCCTCTTCGGATTTCTACACACCATATATCTTTCAACTATGCTGTGATGTTTAACATATAATTTCAATTGAATAGAATTCACAGATTGCGAGTTGAAGATAAACACTTTTACTAAGAGTATTAGTATATTAGTAATTGACTGACCTGGTCTCTCCAGATCTCCTAACAGTACTATTTCTAGGGTCAATTTTAGATCAATGTTCTGCCTTTTCATCCATTCCTGAACCTGAGACCAGAAACAGGCTACCTGAGGGCAATACCAAAATAAATGGTCTATTGATTCTGTATCCTCACAACAAAATCTACAGAACTGTGATGGTTGTATGCCCCAAATATTCAACACTTCGTTGGTGGCCAGAATTCTGTACAATAATCTTTGCTGAAAAGCACAAAGTCTTGAATCTTTCATAGTTTTCTATATCAACTCATACACCCTGTGCCATAGAATCAGTACATCAATGTGTTCCCAGATATTTTGTAATCTGTATGGCACATCTGTCAACATCCTGGTCCTCAAATTAAACTGCCATATTTTCCTATCTATATATTTTTGTTCCTCCGCCAGTTTTGATCCTTTATATTGGGCAGACAGACCAGTTCCCTACCTCCTCCCGCTGCCACCTACCTCCTCCTTTTGGGGTAATGCTGTAATCAATTGGTTGTAATCTTGGATTGAGCAGACCCTCCCATATAATTCTGATAGCTCCATGAAAGACAGAACTCTCCCATTCCAATTTACAAAATCATTTAAAAACAAAACAACGTTCTCAAACATATTTTCGATTAATACAGGTCTTTTATCAACCAGCATGTTTGAGTTCAACCATGATATTTGTTGGAATGTTACACACTGTGTTAACTACCACGAGATGGGTGCTGTACAGAGCAGTAAAATTATAATG
The DNA here is from genome assembly GCF_901001165.1 of Salmo trutta. NCBI lineage: Eukaryota > Metazoa > Chordata > Actinopteri > Salmoniformes > Salmonidae > Salmo > Salmo trutta. The sequence goes on from NC_042992.1 coordinate 21,466,009, forward strand.
TATTTGAATTGGAACTAGTGAACTGCGACCCACTTCCACTAATTACTAAATACTTCTCCCTGTTATACAGTAGGGCAGGCCTGTTATTTCCTAATAGAAGTTAGCCAAGTAGAGGGCTGATTTAAGCGTGTTCATAAAACAATGATGTCATGTCTAAATGGAAGAGACGTTAGTCTGAATGCGAAAATATATGATGCTTTTAGTATCTGTCTCTATGGTTCTACCGCTCCTGGCTCCTGTAAACACAGACAATTAACTAAATGATGAAACAGCCCATGGACCTTTTTTCCTTTTTTTCCTTTCCTTTCATCGTCATCATTATCCTTGTCATCATCAAAGTAATATTCCTCCTCTTTATCATAATAATCATCATCATCATCCTCGACATCTCACCCAGACCTTTTGATTCACATTAAAACTGTCATCAGATGTTATTCATATCTTTTCATCTGTTTTCTTTCTTTCTATCCATCATTTTTTCTTTCTTTCTTTCTTTCTCTCCCTCTTAATTGCTGTCTCTTAAGGTGTATCATTTGCAGCTGCTATTAGGGATCTTATTGATGTGAGACTCAATTGATCAAAGATTTATTTCGTCTTGTCACACTGTAATTGCAATGTTCTGGGTTATTATAGAGAAAAGAACACTGACTTCAATGGCTTTTGGCACGACTAGTATTCCAACTATGAGGGCCAACTATAAGACCATACTATGCAGCTTGTATGCTAAGTAGTATCTGAACATTGGTGGGTACCATGAAGGGTAATATGAAAGGTACTGTGAAGAGTACAGATGCACAGGACAAGTATTGTATCCATACTGTGAAGGGCACTATGAAGTGTACTATGTAGGGTCCAGACTTACTTGGGCAGGACCAGTATCTGCACTATGAAGATGCAGCAGAAGATGAGACAGGCACAGGTGACGTAGTATTTAAAGGCCGGCAGAGTGGTGGCTCGATACTGGGGACATCAACACACACATGGTCAACAGACGGTGGTCAAAACAAACAATTTTTTACTGTAACTTCACAGTCTAACGCTGAGTACTTTCACGGCAATGATCTTTTGTTATGGAGTCACTGCATGTTTGTCTGGGGCAGCAGTGGGCAAGTGGCACATATGTTATTTTCATTTGTAGTTTATTCTTTATTTGACTGAACAGCAGTGTTGTTGTCCTACAGTACCTCCTTCTCCAGAGTCTTGTTGTGAAAGAACAGTGAGATCCTCTGGATGTCCTCAGACTTCAGCCACTGCCTACAGAGAAGAGAACACAGAGACACTCAGACAGCGGTTCACACAGACACTAGCAATCCATCAGGGACGTTAATAAGACACGTTCACCTCAGAACTTCCTCCCTTCCAACCATCATTTCGAAGTATTTGTGAGATTTTTTTTTTCTCATTACACTTCAAGTTTTTAATAACTGTTGTTTCATGTGTTATTGTATGTTGTTTTTTAAGTATTTGCACTCCTGCCTACATAATTGCCCCATGTGGGATAAAGAATGTATTTTCAATTTAATTGAATTTAACGTAAATCCACTTGTCACATAATTGTTGGTGAGGTACTGAACTAAGTGCTTCATACAAATGATTATACAACACACTTTTCACAAGCTCTCAAAGAGCTTTAGTTAATACGGTGGTGAACTCACCTCATCCACCACCAACGTCAAGCACCTACCCAACTCGCTGATGCATCCTTTGTGGCAAAAAAATGTCTGTCACTGTGCTAGAAATAGAACAAAGCAGGTTTGTAGTCGTACTAACTTCTGGGAGTTGATGCCGTCGATGGTTCTGATCATCCTCTCTTCCAGTTCCTCTTCAAACCGTCTCTTCTGAGATTTAGTCCTGAGGGGATACCGAGCACACAGTACGTTGAGTATGTGGAACATTACTCTATCCTGTGGTGTTGTGGTCTTAAGACATGACTGGTGTAAAGGAAAGATGACTGATCTGTAGAGGTAAAGTCTGGTGGTCTGATGTAAAGGAAAGATGACTGATCTGTAGAGGTAAAGTCTGGTGGTCTGGTGTAAAGGAAAGATGACTGATCTGTAGAGGTAAAGTCTGGTGGTCTGATGTAAAGGAAAGATGACTGATCTGTAGGGGTAAAGTCTGGTGGTCCGATGTAAAGGAAAGATGACTGATCTGTAGAGGTAAAGTCTGGTGGTCCGGTGTAAAGGAAAGATGACTGATCTGTAGGGGTAAAGTCTGGTGGTCTGATGTAAAGGAAAGATGACTGATCTGTAGGGGTAAAGTCTGGTGGTTCGGTGTAAAGGAAAGATGACTGATCTGTAGAGGTAAAGTCTGGTGGTCTGATGTAAAGGAAAGATGACTGATCTGTAAAGGTAAAGTCTGGTGGTCTGATGTAAAGGAAAGATGACTGATCTGTCGAGGTAAAGTCTGGTGGTCTGATGTAAAGGAAAGATGACTGATCTGTAGAGGTAAAGTCTGGTGGTCCGGTGTAAAGGAAAGATGACTGATCTGTAGGGGTAAAGTCTGGTGGTCTGATGTAAAGGAAAGATGACTGATCTGTAGGGGTAAAGTCTGGTGGTCTGATGTAAAGGAAAGATGACTGATCTGTAGGGGTAAAGTCTGGTGGTCTGATGTAAAGGAAAGATGACTGATCTGTAGAGGTAAAGTCTGGTGGTCTGATGTAAAGGAAAGATGACTGATCTGTAGGGGTAAAGTCTGGTGGTCTGATGTAAAGGAAAGATGACTGATCTGTAGGGGTAAAGTCTGGTGGTCTGATGTAAAGGAAAGATGACTGATCTGTAGGGGTAAAGTCTGGTGGTCTGATGTAAAGGAAAGATGACTGATCTGTAAAGGTAAAGTCTGGTGGTCTGATGTAAAGGAAAGATGACTGATCTGTAGAGGTAAAGTCTGGTGGTCTGATGTAAAGGAAAGATGACTGATCTTTAAGTCTCACCTCTCTCTTCTCTGGTAGTGATACTGGCCCATTGGAACATCCTAAAACATACAATCACAGAAGGTGAGGCTGGACTCAAATCTGTGTTTCTCTCTGTGTGTGTGTGTGTTTATGTACGTGTGTTTATGTGTGTACTCACCGTAGTGTTTATTTTGCCGTTGTCAGTGGTCATGCTGTCTCGATGGTGCAGGTTAGCAAAAGGTTTCGCCGCCCCCCAGGACTCCAGGTACCGAGTCATTCTGACCGACGCCCTCATCTTCCCTCCTTCCAAAGAGGAACGAGAACGCGCGCACAGGTGAGGGCTCCGCCTCTCAGCCTGGACAACCATTCAGGTTGGAAAGAAGTCAAACTTGTTTCTTTTTATTCTTTAAGATGTATTGCTAAGTTCAAGCAAACAGCTGTTGTAGTATTTCTGCATTATAAACAGTAGTATAGAACCAATAAATTGGTAGTGTTTCAACTTTACTTTTCAGAGTATATCTGTGGTTGTGTGTCGACCACGTATGGACCACATTCTCATGTCTGACCTTGGGGTTGATGACCAGGTAAGTGATGACTCCGTGTTCCTTCAGGTAAAAGTCTCTACTCTGTCCCTCTCCTGGTTCCACCTTATAGGACCCCTTCAGATGCTCCAATGTTACTGAGGAGATATGGACACGCCTGGGGGAGAAGAGGAGAGGGGAGAGGGAGGAAGAGAGAGGAAAAGGTAGGGGCGGTGAATAATAATCATAAGCCAAATGGTTTGTGAATGCAAATATGTATTGGGAATTATTTTAAGAAACAGCAGACCCCCTATTGGTTGATCTTACCCTGGCACGCCCCCTGCCTCCATGTGATTGGCTAAAGTGACGTCATGTGACCAGACGTCGTACTGCCACTTCTGGAGGCCGATGACGCCACACAGCACGTTCCCAGAATGCACCCCGACTCGCATATTGATATCCACACCAGTAGCATCACGCACCTTCCTGAGGTAAACATGTATAACCTCATATGAACTGCTGCTTTGTTCTATGGGGTGAAAAAAATGTGTTTGTGTGTATTTGTGTTTGTGTGTGTGTTTGTAGACAGTGTGTAGTGTGTATGTGTGTGTGTTTGTGGGTAGAGAGGATTAGCTTATCATCTCTAGTTCACATGGTGCTTGCACTACAGCTCACACATATATATTTAGATTTATCCATTTTTGCTCCGTTTCCTTCCATTTAAGAAACGTTTTAACAGAATCGGCGGAATGAATACACCCCTGATCACCCCAAAATACAGTTCACTTTCATGGGTGCGTGTGGTAGTGCATATGTATATTTGTGTGTGTGTGTGTGTGTCTGTGTGTGGAAGCAGAGAGCTGGTGTTTTACTTGATGGCCTCACACATGTCCAGTCCCATCTTGACACAGTTGCGTGCGTGGTGGGGGAGAGACTCTGGTAGGCCTGATACACAGTAGTAACAATCACCCAGGATCTTTATACGCATACACTCATTCTCCTGGAGAGAGAAGAGAGGGGGGGTGGCAGAGAGAGAGAGAGAAAGGGAGAGAGAGTGGCGAGAGAGGGAGAGAGAAGGGAGGTAGTAGGGAGAGGAGTAGGTAGAGGGGACAACAGATGGACAGAGATAATTAGGGAGAGAGAGAAAGAGAGAGAGAGAGAATTTCAAAATCAGAAAAAAACATACTTTTTATAAATAAATAAAATATTAAAAAAGTTGAAATCAAAAGATGACCTGTACAGATGTAGGACCTTAATTTGATCATTATTTTGTTGCTCAAAACTTGTAGTGTATTTGAGGTTTTAAAAAGGCTTCTAAAGTTTGTAATTTCCATTTTAAAATCTCAGACTTAATTTGCCATAAAATAAATGTATCAACCCATACAAAAACAGTAATTCACATTTCTTGTTTCAGCAGCATTATTTCCTCCTGTAGAAAACTAAGATCCTACATCTGTAGTTCAAAGATTAGGCAAATAACCATAAGCTTTTTATCAACCTTGCATGAACTTTGCATAGCCTGAGGAACTGTATTGGTGTGCATCCCTAGTGAACCCATACACCTACACGTGCTAATGACCTCTCTCACACGCACCGATGACCCAAAACACACTCCCACTAGATGTTAGGCTGCTTACAGCAATGCTCAAGCATCCTAACTCCTCCGTCTATATTATATAACAACCACATTTCTGGGGCACTAGGCAGTGTGTATCTCTCTGTGTGTGTGTGTGTGTGTGTGTGTGTGTGTGTGTGTGTGTGTGTGTGTGTGTGTGTGTGTGTGTGTGTGTGTGTGTGTGTGTGTGCGTGCGTGCGTGCGTGTGTGTGTAACCCTGTAGTTGTACTGACATGAATCAACAGCCAACACTCCATTCGAGAAAACACAGGAGACAGATCAGCAAGGGAGAAAACTTCCCACGGATGTACAATATTACGCACAATAACAACTACCGTTATGTAGTATGGTGCACATACACAGTGATTGAGGGCATTTGTGAGCGTACTACTCTGTGAGTGTGCTAGTGTGTGTGTGTGTGTGTGTGTGTGTGTGTGTGTGTGTGTGTGTGTGTGTGTGTGTGTGTGTGTGTGTGTGTGTGTGTGTGTGTGTGTGTGCTAGTGTGTGTGTGTGTGTGTGTGTGTGTGTGTGTGTGTGTTTGTGTGCTAGTGTGTGTGTGTGTGTGTGTGTGTGTGTGTGTGTGTGTGTGTGTGTGTGTGTGTGTGTCATTCTTATGCATGCGTGTGACGTTACCTTGGCTATCTGGTCAAACTTGCCGAACAATTCATTGAGCATGTGCACCAGTTCTCCTGGTGAGCAGTCACCAGCCAGCTTAGTAAACCCTACGATGTCTGCATACAGAATACTGAAACAGAGGGAGAGAGAGCGAGAGAGAGATGAATACAATTAAATCACATCAAAAGGAAGAGCATTCTTTTCCTTTCCTCTTCTACCTCCTCTCATCTGAGATTTCAGCACCATGGACAGCGATGGACAGCAGCCATCTAAATTGCAGCCATTCCCCACTGTCTGGGAGAGTCTCTGAAGACAAATGGGCCGAACCAGGAAGACTATTTAGCTGTTACTGAGAAGACTTAGAAGGCACAGAGGCAGGGGCAGACTGGGAGCAGAAATCGTCTCTGGAATTTCTGACAAACCGGACAATTTGACCAGCCCATCTGGCATTTCGGGCAAATGCCATATAGCCAGTCGCTCCTGCATGGAGAATAATGAAAACAGAGGTACCTTCAGCACCACAGGACAGTGGACACTGACATCAATCAGTAGAACCAATCAGCAAGCCTATTTAGTTCACTAAGACTTAGAAGACATCCAAGATAACCAATACAGGGAGACCTTGGTACAGTATCTGATCCGAATGTATTAGTTTGGAGTAGATTAACGTGTTCTCTGTCAGTGGAGATACAATCAGATACTCTCAGTCCTTGAAAATACATTACTATCATAGAGGTCAATGGTAAACTACTTCTGAGCTCTACACCCTTCACAAATATTCACGCACACATAGACACAGGATTCTGCATACACACAAACTTGTGAGAACCACTCCAAACAGAGGACATTGCTACATCCCTCTCAGTTATACCACCATGATGGAAAAGGCATTACTAACTACAACCCAATAGCACTTCAATACATAGACGATGATTTGACTGGCATTATGATTACAGAATGGAGTTGAGTGGAGCGCCTCATCTTCAGTTTACAGGAGATCATTGACTGTATGTATAGTATACAGGATGTACTTGACTCTCTAGTTCAACAGTGATCTCCAATAGAATTCAGGAGACTGGGACCAGGATTAACTGAGCATATCACTATCACTACAGAACACTAAGGTACACAGATAAAGCAAACCTGACATAGCATAGATGACCAACCTAGGATGAAGAGAAGAGTGGAGAGAAAATAAGAATAGGGTAGAGTTAGTTGAGTAGAGTAGAGCTGGGTAGAGTGGAGTTGGGTAGAGTAGAGTAGGGTAGAGTAGTGTAGAGTAGAGTACAGTAGGCTAGAGCAGGGTAGAGTAGAGTAGGGTAGAGTAGGGTAGGATAGAGTAGAGTAGGGTAGAGTAGCGTAGAGTAGATGAGAGTAGGGTAGGGTAGAGTATGGTAGGGTAGGATAAAGTAGAGTAGAGTAGAGTAGACTAGAGTAGGGTAGAGTAGAGTAGAATAGAGTAGGATAGAGTAGAGTAGAGTATGGCAGGGTAGAGTAGAGTAGAGTAGGGTAGGGTAGGGCAGGGTAGGGTAGGGTTGGGTAGGGAAGAGTAGGGTAGGGTCGAGTAGAGTAGTGTAGAGTAGTGTAGGATAGAGTAGAGTAGAGTAGGGTAGGGTAGAGTAGGGTAGGGTAGGGTAGAATATAGTAGAGTAGAGTTGAGTAGAGTAGAGTAGGGTTGAGTAGGGTCGGGTAGGGTAGGGTGGAGTGGGGTAGAGTGGGGTAGGATAGAGTGAAGTTGAGTAGAGTAGAGTAGGGTAGGGTGGAATAGGGTAGGGTAGTGTAGAGTAGAGTAGGGTAGAGTAGAGTAGAGTAGGGTAGAGTAGGGTAGTGTAGAGTAAGGTAGGGTAGGGTAGAGCAGGGTAGAGTAGAGTAGGGTAGAGTAGAGTAGAGTAGGGTAGAGGAGAGGAGAGTAGGGTAGAGAAGGGTAGGCTAGAGAAGAGAAGAGTAGGGTAGGGTTGAGTAGGGTGGAGTAGGGTAGAGAAGAGTAGGGTAGAGTAGGGTTGGGTCGAGAAGAGTAGGGTAGAGTAGTGTAGGGTAGGGCAGAGTAGGGTAGAGCAGAGTAGGGTAGAGTAGGGTAGGGTAGGGTAGGGTAGAGTAGGGTAGGGAAGGGTAGAGTGGGGTATAGTAGAGTAGGGTAGGGCGGAGAAGGGTTGAGTTGGGTAGAGTAGAGTAGGGTAGAGTAGAGTAGGGTAGGGTAGGGTAGGGTAAGGTAGGGTAGGAAAGGGTAGAGTAGGGTAGAGTAGGGTAGAGTAGAGTAGAATAGGGTAGAGTAGGGTTGGTAGGGTAGAGTAGGGTCGGGGAGAGTAGAGTAGACTAGGGTAGGGTAAGGAAGAGTAGGGTAGTGTAGAGTAGGGTAGGGTAGAGTAGAGTAGAGTAGAACAGAGTAGGGTAGTGTAGATTAGAGTGGGTTAGAGTAGAGTAGAGTAGGGTAGGGTAGAGTAGGTTAGGGTAGGGTAGAATATAGTAGAGTAGAGTTGAGTAGAGTAGAGTAGGGTTGAGTAGGGTCGGGTAGGGTAGGGTGGAGTGGGGTAGAGTGGGGTAGGATAGAGCGAAGTTGAGTAGAGTAGAGTAGGGTAGGGTGGAATAGGGTAGGGTAGTGTAGAGTAGAGTAGAGTAGGGTAGAGTAGAGTAGAGTGGGTAGAGTAGGGTAGTGTAGAGTAAGGTAGGGTAGGGTAGAGAAGGGTAGAGTAGAGTAGGGTAGAGTAGAGTAGAGTAGAGTAGAGGAGAAGAGGGTAGGGTAGAGAAGGGTAGGGTAGAGAAGAGAAGAGTAGGGTAGGGTGGAGTAGGGTGGAGTAGGGTAGAGAAGAGTAGGGTAGAGTAGGGTTGGGTCGAGAAGAGTAGGGTAGAGTAGTGTAGGGTAGGGCAGAGTAGGGTAGAGCAGAGTAGGGTAGAGTAGGGTAGGGTAGGGTAGAGAAGGGTAGGGAAGGGTAGAGTGGGGTATAGTAGAGTAGGGTAGGGTGGAGAAGGGTTAAGTTGGGTAGAGTAGAGTAGGGTAGAGTAGAGTAGGGTAGGGTAGGGTAGGGCAGGGTAGAGTAGGGTAGAGTAGGGTAGAGTAGAGTAGAATAGGGTAGAGTAGGGTCGGGTAGGGTAGAGTAGGGTAGAGTAGGGTCGGGGAGAGTAGAGTAGACTAGGGTAGGGTAGAGAAGAGTAGGGTAGTGTAGAGTAGGATAGGGTAGAGTAGAGTAGAACAGAGTAGGGTAGTGTAGATTAGAGTGGGTTAGAGTAGAGTAGAGTAGAGTAGAGTAGAGTAGAGAAGAGTAGAATAGAGTAGAGTAGAGTAGAGTAGGGTAGGGTGGAGTAGAGTAGAGAAGGATATAGTAGAGTAGAGTAGAGTAGAGAAGGATATAGTAGGGTAGAGTAGAGTAGAGTAGGGTAGGGTAGAGTAGAGTAGGGTAGAGTAGGGTAGAGTAGAGTAGGGTAGAGTAGGGTAGAGTAGAGTAGGTTAGAGTATAGTAGAGTAGAGCAGGGTAGGGTGGGAGGAGTAGGGTAATGTAGAGTAGAGTAGAGTAGAGTAGAGTAGAGTAGAGCAGAGCAGGGTAGAGTATGGTAGGGTGGGTAAAGTAGAGATGGGTAAAGAAGGGTAGGGTGGGGTATAGTAGGGTAGAGTAAGGTAGAGTAGAGTAGAGTAGGGTAGAGTAGTGTAGAGTAGAGTAGAGTAGAGTAGAGTAGAGTAGAGTAGAGTAGGGTAGAGTAGAGTTGAGTAGAGTTGACTAGAGCAGGGTAGAGTCGATTATGGTAGAGAAGGTCGGGTAGAGTTGAGTAGATTAGAGTAGGGTAGAGTTGAGTAGAGTAGGCTAGAGTAGTGTAGGATAGAGTAGAGTAGAGTAGGGTAGGGAAGAGTAGGGTAGGGTAGAGTAGAGTAGGGTAGAGTAGGGTCGAGTAGGGTAGGGTAGAGTAGGGTAGGTTAGAGTACAGTAGTGTAGAGTAGTGTAGGATAGAGTAGAGTAGAGTAGAGTAGACTAGAATATAATAAAGTAGAGTAGGGTAGGGTAGAGTAAAGTAGGGTAGGGTAGAAACCAGTAGAGTAGAGTATAGTAAGATAGATTAGAGTAGAGTCGAATAGAATAGAATAGAGTAGACTAGGGTAGGGTAGAGTAGTGTAGGGTTTTTACAGTAGAGTAGAGTAGAGTAGAGTAGAGTAGAGTAGAGTAAAGTAGGGTAGGGTAGATTAGAGTAGAGTAGAGTAGGATAGAGTAGGGTAGGGTAGGGTAGAGTAGAGTAGAGTAGGGTAGGGTAGAGTAGAGTAGAATAGAGTAGGGTATGGTAGAGAAGAGAAGAGTAGGTTAGAATAGGGTAGAGTAGGGTAGAGTAGAGTAGAGTAGAGAATAGCAGGGTAGGGTGGAGTAGAGTAGAGTAGAGTAAAGTAGGGTAGGGTAGATTAGAGTAGAGTGGAGTAGGATAGAGTAGGGTAGGGTAGGGTAGAGTAGAGTAGAGTAGGGTAGGGTAGAGTAGAATAGAGTAGGGTATGGTAGAGAAGAGAAGAGTAGGGTAGATTAGGGTAGATTAGGGTAGAGTAGGGTAGAGTAGAGTAGAGTAGAGTAGAGCAGGGTAGGGTGGAGAAGAGTAGGGTAATGTAGAGTAGGGTAGGGTAGAGTAGAGTAGATTAGAGTATAGTAGGGTAGAGTAGAGAATAGTAGGGTAGAGTAGAGTAGAGTAGGGTAGGGTGGAGAAGAGTAGAGCAGGGTAGAGCGGGGTAGAGTAGGGTAGGGTGGTAGGGTAGAGTTGGGTAAAGTAGGGCAGGGTAGAATAGAGTAGGGTGGGGTAGAGTAGGGTGGAGTAGGGTAGAAAGTATAGAATAGAGTAGAATAGAGTAGAGTGGAGTAGAGTAGGGTAGAGTAGAGTAGAGTAGAGTAGAGTGGAGTAGGCTAGAGCAGGGTAGAATAGACTATGGTAGAGTATGGTGGGGTAGGGTAGAGTAGAGTAGATTAGAGAAGGGTAGAGTAGAGTAGAGTAGAGTAGGGTAGTGTAGAGTAGAGTAGAGTAGAGTAGGGAGGGTAGAGTAGAGTAGAGTAGAGTAGAGTAGAGTAGAGTAGAGTAGAGCAGGGTAGAGTATGGTAGGGTGGGTAAAGTAGAGATTGGTAAAGAAGGGTAGGGTATAACAGAGTAGGGTGGGGTAGAGTAGGGTAGAGTAGGGTAGTGAAGGATAGAATAGAGTAGAGTAGAGTAGCGTAGGGTAGAGTAGAGTAGTGTAGAGTAGAGTAGAGTAGATTAGCATAGAGTAGAGTAGGGTAGAGTAGAGTAGAGTAGGCTAGAGCAGGGTAGAGTAGATTATGGTAGAGTATGGTGGGGTAGAGTAGAATAGAGTAGAGTAGAGTAGGGTAGAGTAGGGTAGAGTAGAGTAGAGTAGAGTAGAGAAGAGTAGGGTAGGGTAGAGTAGAGTAGGGTAGAGTAGGGTCGAGTAGGGTAGGGTGGAGTAGGGTAGGGTAGAGTACAGTAGTGTAGTGTAGTGTAGGAGAGAGTAGAGTAGAGTAGACTAGAATATAATAAAGTAGAGTATGGTAGGGTAGGGTAGAGTAAAGTAGGGTAGGGTGGTTTACAGTAGAGTAGAGTACAGTAGGATAGATTAGAGTAGAGTCGAATAGAATAGAATAGAGTAGACTAGGGTAGGGTAGAGTAGTGTAGGGTATTTACAGTAGAGTAGAGTAGAGTAGAGTAGAGTAAAGTAGGGTAGGGTTGATTAGAGTAGAGTAGAGTAGGATAGAATAGGGTAGGGTAGAGAAGAGTAGAGTCGGGTAGGGTAGAGTAGAGTAGAATAGAGTAGGGTATGGTAGAGAAAAGAAGAGTAGGGTAGAATAGGGTAGAGTAGGGTAGAGTAGAGTAGAGTAGAGAATAGCAGGGTAGGGTAGGGTAGAGTATAGTGGAGTAAAGTAGGGTAGGGTAGATTAGAGTAGAGTGGAGTAGGATAGAGTAGGGTAGGGTAGGGTAGGGTAGAGTAGAGTAGAGTAGAGTAGAGTAGGGTAGGGTAGAGTAGAGTAGAATAGAGTAGGGTATGGTAGAGAAGAGAAGAGTAGTGTAGAATAGGGTAGAGTAGGGTAGAGTAGAGTAGAGTAGAGTAGAGTAGAGAAGAGTAGAGTAGAGTAGAGTAGAGCAGGGTAGGGTAGAGAAGAGTAGGGTAGGGTAGAGTAGGGTAGGGTTGAGTAGAGTAGATTAGAGTATAGTAGGGTAGAGTAGAGAATAGTAGGGTAGAGTAGAGTAGAGTAGGGTAGGTTAGAGTAGAGTAGAGCAGGGTAGAGCGGGGTAGAGTAGGGTAGGGTGGGTAGAGTAGAGTTGGGTAAAGTAGGCTAGGGTAGAATAGAGTAGGGTGGGGTAGAGTAGGGTAGAGTAGGGTAGAAAAGTATAGAATAGAGTAGAGTAGAGTGGAGTAGGGTAGAGTAGAGTAGAGTAGAGTAGAGTAGAGTAGAGTAGAGTGGAGTAGGCTAGAGCAGGGTAGAATAGACTATGGTAGAGTATGGTGGGGTAGGGTAAGGTAGAGTAGATTAGAGAAGGGTAGAGTAGAGTAGAGTAGAGTAGAGTAGAGTAGAGTAGAGTAGAGTAGAGTAGAGTAGAGTAGGGTAGGGCATGGTAGGGTAGAGTAAAGTAGTGTAGATTAGAGTAGAGTAGGGTAGGGTGGAGTAGGGTCGGATAGGGTAGGGTATATTAGAGTAGAGTAGGGTAGAGTAGAGTAGAGTAGGGTAGGGAAGAGTATGGTAGGGTAGAGTAGAGTAGAGTAGATTAGAGTAGAGTAGAGTAGGGTCGGGTAGAGTAGGGTAGGGTGGAGTAGAGTAGTGTAGGATAGAGTAGAGTAGAACATAATAGAATAGAGTAGAGTAGGGTAGAGTAGATTAAAGTATGGTAGGGTAGATCTCAGTAGAGTAGAGTACAGTAAGATAGAGTAGAGTAGGGTAGGGTAGGGTAGGGTTGGGTAGGGTAGAGTAGAGTAGGGTAGTGTAGGGAAGAGTAGAGTAGGTTAGAGTAGAGTAGAGCAGGGTAGGTTAGAGAAGAGTAGGGTAATGTAGAGTAGGGTAGGGTTAAGTAGAGTAGAGGAGAGTAGTGTAGAGTAGAGTAGAGTAGAGTAGAGTAGAGTAGAGTAGAGTAGAGTAGGGAAGGTAGGGTCGGGTAGGGTAGTGTAGAGTAGAGTTGAGTAGAGTAGAGTAGAGTAGAGCAGGGTAGAGCAGGGTAGATTAGGGTAGGGTGGAAGAGTAGAGTTGGGTAAAGTAGGGTAGGGTAGAATAGAGTAGGGTGGGGTAGAGTAGAGTAGAGTAGGGTAGAGTAGAGTAGAGTAGAGTAGAGTAGAGTAGAGTAGAGTAGGGTAGAGTAGAGTAGAGTTGAGTAGAGTTGGCTAGAGCAGGGTAGAGTCGATTATGGTAGAGTATGGTGGGGTCGGGTAGAGTTGAGTAGATTAGAGTAGGGTAGAGTAGAGTAGAGTAGGCTAGAGTAGTGTAGGATAGAGTAGAGTAGAGTAGGGTAGGGTAGGGTAAAGTAGTGTAAAGTAGGGTAAGGTAGAGTAGAGTAGGATATGGTAGGGTAGAGTATAGTAGAGTAGAGTAGAATAGAGTAGAGTAGAGTAGGGTAGGGTAGGTAGAGTAGATTAGGGTGGGGTATAGTAGAGTAGATTAGAGTAGAGTTGGATAGAGTAGAGTAGAGTAGAGAATAGTAGAGTAGAGTAGACTGGAGTAGAGTAGGGTAGAGTAGAGTAGGTTAGTGTACAGTAAAGTATGGTTTTGTAGAGAAGAGTAGTGTAGAGTAGGGTAGAGTTGAGTAGAGTAGAGTACAGTACAGTAGAGTAGAGTAGAGTAGGGTAGGGTAGGGTAGGGATGAGAAGAGTAGGGTAGTGTAGAGTAGAGTAGAGTGGAGCAGAGTATAGTAGAGTAGGGTAGTGTAGAGTAGAGTAGGGCAGAGTAGAGTAAGTTAGGTTAGAGTAGAATAGAGTAGGGAGGGTAGGGTAGGGTAGAATAGAGTAGAGTTGAGGCGGGTAGGGTAGAGTAGGGTGGAGTAGAGTAGAGTAGAGTAGAATAGGGTAGTGTGGAGTAGAGTAGAGTAGAATAGAGTAGGGTAGAGTAGAGTAGGTTAGAGTAGAGTAGAGTAGAGTAGAGTTGAGTAGAGTAGAGTAGAGTAGAGTAGGTTAGAGTAGAGTAGGGAAGGTAGGGTCGGGTTGGGTAGGGTAGAGTAGAGTAGGGTAGTGTAGGGAAGAGTAGAGTAGGTTAGAGTAGAGTAGAGCAGGGTAGGTTAGAGAAGAGTAGGGTAATGTAGAGTAGGGCAGGGTTAAGTAGAGTAGAGGAGAGTAGTGTAGAGTAGAGTAGAGTAGAGTAGAGTAGAGTAGAGTAGAGTAGAGTAGGGAAGGTAGGGTCGGGTAGGGTAGAGTAGAGTAGAGTTGAGTAGAGTAGAGTAGAGTAGAGCAGGGTAGAGCAGGGTAGATTAGGGTAGGGTGGAAGAGTAGAGTTGGGTAAAGTAGGGTAGGGTAGAATAGAGTAGGGTGGGGTATAGTAGAGTAGAGTAGGGTAGAGTAGAGTAGAGTAGAGTAGGGTAGA